>NC_135955.1:57564899-57843555 GCF_053455715.1 Rhinoraja longicauda | reverse complement strand
CGGCTCGGCCCTGGGACTTACCATCGCCCGGTGGGGGCTTCAAAAAGTTGGGAGCCTCGATCACCTCGTGGCACCATGGGAGAAGAAATCAGGAGGAGATAAGACTTTGCCTTCCATCACAGTGAGGGTGTGCCTAGAGCAATCACTGTGATGGCTGTTTGTGTAAAAAATTGTATCTGTGTGTCCTGTGCTTTTTGTTGTCTACTGCCGGACCCTGACGTGAGAGGACGCTGGCGTTGTTTATTCGCCGCTTCTCCGTTAGGATAGTTTGTCTGTTTGTTTTTATGTTATGATTGTTTATGTAAAGCGCTTTGAGCTTCCGGAAAGGCGCTATATAAAAGAAATGCTTATTATTATTATTATTATTATTATTATTATTATTATTATAGCCAACCTCTCAATGCACTTCATCATCACCTCCAGAGATGCTGTCTGTCCCGCTGAGTTACTCCAGCATTTTGTGTCTATCTTCAGTGTATAACCAGCACCTTCAGTTCCTTCCCAAGCATATTAACTAGTTTGACTACTTGAGCAACCAGGAACGAAGGAGATTATAAAAAGTGGTGAACACTGCTTGGTCAATCACAAACGCTGACCTCCCCACCATTGAAGGATCTATAGGAAACATTGTATCAAAAAGGCAGCCGACATCAAGTAGCCAACACCACTCTGGCCGCACTCTTATTTCACTCCACCCATCGGGAAGAAGGTACAGGAGTCTGTAAACTGTAATGTCCAGATTTAGGAACAGCTTCTTTCCAACAACCTTTAGATTATTGAACACTATGAACTCTAATCAAAGGAAGCGAAGCAGTACAAATACCCAGTATATATTTACAGTGCCAAAGTAGAGATGATTGAAAGCTTCAGACTATATGGGCTGAAGGGCCTGTTCTTGTGCTGTACTGTTCTATACTTGATCGGGTTTTTTGAGGAGGTGACAAAGGTGATCGATGAGTGTAAGGCAGGGGATGTGGGATTTAGTAAGGCATTTGATAAAGTCCCTTATGGTAAGCCGGTCCAGAAGATAAAGATGCATGGGATTAATTGTGACTTGGTCGTATGGATTCGGAACTAGCTTATTGATAGAAGACAGGGGGTCGTGGTGGAAGGACAATATTCAAGCTCGGGGTCTGTGACCAGTGAAATTCCACACGGATCTGTTCTGGGACCGCTGCTGTTTCTCACATATATAAATGATTCGGATGTTAATAGAGATATGTTGGTTAGTAAGTTTGCATGTAACACCAAGATTACTGGGGTCGTGGACTGTGATGAAGGTCGCCGAAGTATAGGGATTTGGATCAGCTACAGAAGTGGGTGGAGAAATAGCAGAAGGAGGTTAATCCGAGTTCATGTGAGGTGTTACATTTTGGGAGGTCAAATGTAAGAGGAAAATATACAATAAATTGAATGACCCTCAACAGCATTGATGTACAATGGATCATTGAGTCCAAGTCCATAATTCCCTGAAAGTGGCAACATCGGTAGATGGAGTGGCAAAGAGGGCATATGGTATGCTTGCTTTCATAGGTCAGACATAAAAGTCAGTAAGTCATGATGCAGTTTTACAGGTCAGTGGTTAGGTCGCATTTGGTGTATTTTGTGCAATTTTGGTCAATCCATTACAAGAAGGATGTGGAGGCTTTGGAAAGGATGCAGAAGAGGTTTTTTTCAACAATATGCTGTATCTCCCCCTCTTCTATGTTGATTTGGTGATCAATCAACGTCTAATTGAATAAACTAATAAATAAAAAGTTAAAAATCAAGTTAAAATCTAAAAATGTGAAAATCTAATTTTTAACGTTTTAGAGGTGTTGGTTTGCCATACAGGTGTGCACCATCACAAAAACGCACTGGATCTGATCATTTATGTAAGTGAATGAAATGAATGGAATTCTGGATTTTTTGTGCCAGATTTTCCTGTAAAGATTTCACGGTCTTATGTTTTTAAAACAGTCTGTAAAATACAATTCCCCTCTCTACAATCCAATGCAAATAATTTACTTAGCCCATGTGACCGTAGACATAAAGATTAACGGGTCAAAGATTTGATGATTTATGTTTTTATTATTAGCATTTTAATGGCTGCTGCTAACTCTTCCCATTTTGTGATGTCCTATCAGCTTCCTGCCCAGACAGCAGTGAAAAGAAAACTTCCTGCAATCAGGACACATTTGTTTTGTTAAAGATTGCAGGATGTGAGCAGTTTAGGTAACACACCGTGGCTGCCAGCCAAAAGTGACTCACAGGGACAAATGCATCGACAAGCCTTGTAAATCACTTTTTAACCTCACTTCTCAGGCTTGACTTTATTTGTTGTCTCAGGCAGACAGCTTTGGTTCCTCAGGGTCCCCAGACTGATCTGTCATTGTCTGCCCTGATAACCTGGGGCAGCCTGTAATGAAGTCAGCTTGCCTGGCCTTGTAAATAGGCCTGGCCGCTGAGATCATGTTAGACCTGTTCATTTATTAGATTTTCATCTCTTGGGCCTTTGGCAAGACCCCTGCAGGTCTACAAAAGTGCCAGAATAATTGGTGAACTGAATGCGAGAAATGTTCATCTTCTTAGTGGAATAAGCTTTCTCACAACATGTGGCTGGGATATACTGCAGACCATTTATTTTTAATAGCCCTTGCAGTTGTGATTAAAAACACAGCAGGTTAAAACAGTCCATGCTGTTTTTAAATCTCCTCCTTGCAGAAAAAAGCGGTATATGCATATCACAGTCTGTTATTGTTCTGCCTTATTTTGTGATCTTCAGCATGAATGGCATTTTTATTATTTTTCCTCAACAGATGTGCCCTGACTGATAATTGTTTCAGCTTACAATGTGTGGGGGAATAATGGAGTAAATCCAGGGAAGTGCTAACAAGCGGCACTGTGCAAAGTTTAGAATAATACCTTCTCCTTGCATTTCAGTCACATAATAACTAATTATAATTATAACCTACCTTTGCATGTAAGCATTCACTTAATGATTGAAGAACTAGGTAGTGCATCACTTTCTATATGAATTCAAATGTAAGGATTTGTCCTTCAAATAAAGTTATAGTTGACTGTGCGACTTAATGACATCACTGTAATTGAAAGTGAAAGGTTGATATTTAAACTGCCTTTCAAATGAAACGGCATCAATTGTAAATTCATTGCAGCTTGACTTCAGAATATCTTTTGGACTCTATTATGTGAGATGTTGATTCAATGTGCTGGGTGATGTTACTGCACAAGAATTTTGTAGTTGTTTTCATCAAGATAATTGATGTAAAATAGCTGAAACAAAGCAATTGCTATGCAGCAACTGGCAGAAAGAATGATATATAATTTGTGCAGTCCAGTCAGGTCCTGGTCCTATTTTTGAGATTCATTCTACGAGTATTCTGCTAATAACCTATTTTATTAATAAATAGGTAAAGGGGAAGTGCAACGAGACCTTGGTGTCCTAGTACACCAGTCACTGAAAGTAAGCGTGCAGGTACAGCAGGCAGTGAAGAAAGCTGCATGTTGGCCTTCATAACGAGAGGATTTGAGTATAGGAGCAAAGAGGTCCTTCTGCAGTTGTATATGGCCCTGGTGAGATCACATCTGGGGTATTGTGTGCAGTTTTGGTCTGATTTGAGGAAGGACATCCTTGCTATTGAGGCAGTGCAGTGTAGTTTCACAAGGTTAATCCCTGGGGTGGAGGGACTGTCATAGGAGGAAAGATTGGAAAGACTGGGCTTGTATTCACTAGAGTTTAGAAGGATGAGAGGGGATCTTTTAGAGACATATAAAATTATAAAAGGACTGGACAAGCAAGATGCAGGAAAAATGTTCCTGTTGTTGGGGGAGTCCAGAACCAGGGACCACAGTCTACGAATAAAGGGGAGGCCATTTAAAACTGAGGTGAGAAGAAACTTTTTCACCCAGAGAGTTGTGAATTAGTGGCATTCTCTGCCACAGAAGGCAGTGGAGGCCAATTCACTGGATTAATTTAAAAGAGAGTTAGATAGAGCTCTAGGGGGCTAGCGGAAACAAGGGATATGAGGAGAAGGCAGGCACAGGTTACTCATTGTGAATGATCAGCAATGATCACAATGAATGGCGATGCTGGCTTGAAGGGCCACATGGCCTCCTGCACCTATTTTCTATGTTTCTATGTTTCTATTCCCAAGTACAAAATGCTTTCACACAAATCATGCTGTGTCAGTGAAATTAGTAATGAAAAGGATCAACATGAGTCATGAAAAGGATCATTCATCACTTCTTCTCAGCCTCCCCTCCCCATACATGATGGTACAGAAAAAGGCAAGTGAGTTGAGTGAAAGCAGAGGCAGAGGGAGAGGGGGAGAGAGAGGGAGGGAGAGAGGGACAGAGAGAGAGAGAGAGAGAGAGGAGGAAGGTGTGTAGGAGGGGGAGGGGAAGGAGGAGATGGAGGAGGGGGAGGGGTAGGGGATGAGAAAATAAATGAGTCTAATCCACCAGTAAATTAATGAACATGGAGAATGCAATAAAAAGTGCCAACAATACTTTCTAAGGTCCCAGTATATTTTCCATGTACTGTAAAGTGATTAACAATAGGAAGTTAGGTAGAAAATTACATTTTATACTGAAAAAAGACACAAAATTCTGGGGAAACTCAATGGGTTAGGAGGCATGCCTGGGGAACATGGTTAGGTTTCAAGCCAGGACTCTTCTTCAGACATATACTGACTGTCTTCAGATTTTTGGTTTTTGCAGCATCCAAAGTGCACAATAGTTATCCATCATATTGCTGAACTGTGAATTCCCATTGGATATAATCCTATTAAAATTCCCATATTTATCCTAGAATGTGACACAGCTCCAGAATTAACGTTACATTAGATCTTGGTTCCCAACATTGTACATTGTTTCCTTTCTATGTTCCTCATAGGAAGTTCAAATTCAACACCAAATAAATCCTGTATTGAACTCCAGTCACTCCCACTTCCATTTCTATTGTTCTAGTTTATGTTAAATTTTAAAAGTTAGGTTAAATTTAAATGTTGACAACCTATGTATCATATCAACAGTCTTGTAAAAAAGCATAGTGTAGAATGAGAGGAAAATCTCAGCGGCTGGCTAGGATACAAATTGGCATTTTGATTGCCATTATAATTAATAACGTTGAATCCTATTTTACTTAATTTTTTAGCATCTTGTTCTAGCAATCTTGAATTAACTGACAAACTTTCCAGCTTCTATTTCATTAAAATTAACTAATTTTGATTTGTCTGGGGATGGTCCACGGGAATATATGCGGGGAGAGGGTCAACAATTAATTCCATTCGACTTGGTGAATGCGTGGCACCAAACTTTATTCCCTGTGCAACAGAATGACTTCAGTTTACAGCCTAACTGCTAACTTCACAGCTGAAGAAGGGTCTCGACCTGAAACGGCACCTATCCATGTTCCCCAGAGATGTTGCCTGATGCGTTGAGTTACCCCAGCACATTATGTCCTTTTGTGTGAACCAGCATCTGTAGCTCCTCGTTTCTGCAACCTTACCGCTAGTTGGCTGACCATCTCAGGTGTATTGCCTTGCAGGTATATGGTGCAATTTAGTGCAAGCCTGAACTATTTAAAACTATTCTGTGTCTCATCAAGTTTACACGCAAATGCCTTCAGGTGTTCTAGAACCAAAGCTGAACTGGGACATATTCAACGGTGGCCATACACGGGACAAGGTTTTCTGATGTTGCATTGGAGGTCTTGATGTATGAGGTTAAGACAAAGAGATGTCTTCAGAACATAAAAAACCTAGAAGTAGGAGTTGGCCACGAGGCACTTCCCACCTGCTCCATCGGTGGACAGATCTGATCATGGCTTCAACACTTTCCTGTCCTATTTCATCTTTCCCTGTCGTCCAAATATCTGGCTGTCTCAGTATTGAACATATTCAATAATTGATTTTTCATAAGAACCAGAAAGCTCACCAGGACCACACTTAATGGGAAGTTGTTGTTGTGGTAAATGCCTGGATGCGGTGTTGCAGAACATTAATTACCTCATTCAAATGGTCAAGGTCAGTAAATGCATCCTTCTGCCAACTTCTTTAGCCTTAAGGGCCTGTCCCACTTAGGCGATTTTAAGGCGACTGCCTGCGACTAGGCTGTCGTCGACAGTTCACAGGGGTGTCGGGGGCATGATCGTGAGGAGTCTTCCAAGAATCGTAGTGGATCTCAGCGCGTTGCTGAGAAATCAACCGGAGTGAAATTTCTCGGCAACAGCTGGCTTGTTGCCAGGTATCGTTGCTTATTGCGGGCGCTGTCGCATGCTGTCCCCAGGTTTGCTAGGTTCTCTTAGATGCATTTAGAAGCACATAATATTAAAATAAGTAAAGTCATTTGAAGATACCATAAAATACTTGTGTTTAACCAATTTATTTACCGTCAGGACATTTGACAGGTAGATTGGAGGCGACAGTTTGACGGTCAGGTAAGCGTGGGAATTTTCCCGATGTTTACGGCCATCAGCGATTACATTTAAAGTAGGCTCCCAACCCAGATATGCAACCCAGAAACCAGATATGCATCTCCCGTACAGTTTCAAAGAATGCCCACACTCCGCACAAAAATCCATTTAACCACTTTTAAAATTAATTTTTTTAATACTGCTATTAGTAAACTGGAAGTAAATCCAGTTTATGCCTTGTTACAGTGAAGCTTGGTTTTCAAGTAACCCAGGCAAGATGTTATATTTCAAAACTCTCAAGTACTTACCGACGTCAGTGATTTCAGCGAAAATTAGGACGCCGGAGAAACATTGACAGCATGGGAATTTTTGCGATGTTTCCGAAGATGGTGTAATCTCGACCTGACTCGGCATTGTCGTGGTCATTGTCGCCGGGTAAAAGAAAATTTTGCCGATCTGCCACGACTTTGACAGTCGCCGGCAGTCGCCGGCAGTCGCCGTAAAAATCGCCTAAAGTGGGACAGGCTCTTAAAGCACACATTGTATCACATTGCTCTACTCCACATTGTATCACATTGCTCTACTCCACATTGTATCACACTGCTCTACTCCACCTTCATGCATTTTCTAAATGTATTTCTTCATGGGATGTTGACATCACTGAAAATATTGCATTTATTCTCCCTCTCTAACTGTCCATGACCTGTGCATGCTCTAATTGTTGGGATCCAGAGTCACATTTGAGCTAGTAAGGTAGGTGGATTTTATTCACTAAAGAATGGCAGTAAGCCTTATTTTCACATGCCACAAGCTCCATGATCTGCAACTTTACAACAACTATAATATCATTAGACATTCATTATCATGTTTCCCTTCTTTTGCAGAGCAAACTGGTGCAAAACTAGCAGCTTCACTACATCACCACACCTACTGCTCCACTCCTCTGCCCTCCCTCCCTACCAGAATATTTGATTCTCACCGTAAATTGGCATATCTTTATGATTCTGGTAGTCAATAAGTGCTTTAAACAACAAAAAATGTTGATAACAATGTGCAGATAATCCCCGTGTTACGACAGTTCCTGAGAACTGTTTGTAACAGTCCGGCGATATCTATATACTAAAACTCTCGTTTGTTTGTTTGTTTGTTCCTGAACTACAGCCAAAACGGTACACGATAGCCTGACAATTTTAGGCCCACCTTACTCACCGTCGTCCCTTTGGTGCTAATGGAAGAAGTTTCATTGAAATCGGTGTTATATTTTTTAAGTTATTCACATTTTAAAGTTTAAATCTATCTCCTAGGGAGGGAGGGGAGTGGGAGGGAGGGAGGGAGGGAGGGAGGATAAGGGGGCTTGAGGGGGATGGAGTGGGGGAGAGGGGAAGGGGAGGGGAGGGGGAGGGATGTTGGAGAGGGGGAGGGATGGGGGAGGGAGAGGGGAGTGGGGGAGGAGAGGGTGTGGCACCAATGCAGGAGGTTTGGGCCCAACGGATCCACTTCGTCTAGTATTTATACTAGAACATAGGCCAACCAAGGGCAGTACAGGTGCTCCTCAACTTACGATGGGGTTACGTTCCGAGAAACCCATCGGAAACCAAAAATATTGTAAGTCGAAATGCATTGAATACACGTGATCATGTGACTGGAAGCGAGCTGCAGCTCGCTACGGTCACTGCCATTTGCTTCATCGCAAAGTCGAAATATTGTAATTCGAAGCATCGTAAGTCGGGGAACACCATTTTATGTAATTAAACCAGGACATTTAATTACATGCTGTGTTTAGTTTGAGGATTATTATTGCCATTTGTCATGAGGAGAGCGAAAAGATTTTTATCGCGTGCTATCCGATCAGATTAGATAATACTATACATAAATACAATCACCTCAAACTCAACTACAATAGGTAGAAGGGGAAGATAGAGTGCAGAATGTTGTTCTCAGCATTGTAGCACAACAGTTCCATAGACAAAGTCTATTGTCCGCATTGGGGTAGAGCTGATTCGGACAGTAGGCTACCTTATGGAAGGACAGTTCTGAAGCCTGTTAACAGAGGAGAATTCATTAAGAAATTACTGCAGTTCCCAGAATGCAGGAAGATACCTGCAACCCCACAGCAACCAGCAAATCTGTCCTCTCAGTCCCCCAAATATTCGATTGTAAGTTACATAACATAACATAACATAACATAACATAACATAACAACACTTTATTGTCACTCGGCACAACACCGGGCTGCACATAGGTGCACATCCATAACTTGTGGAGGACATACACCTAATCCTTCTCTTAATCAGACAAAAAAAGACACAAAGTGCCAGATTAACTCAATGGGTCAGTTAGCGTCTCTGAAGAACATAGATAGGTGACATTTCATGTCGCCTGAAACAACGCCTATCCATGTTCTCCAGAGATGCTGCTTGACCCGCTGAGTTACCCCAGCACTTTGTGACTCTTTGATAAACCAGCATCTGTAGTTCCTTTGTCTCCCTCTTAATCAGACGGACCTTGTCTCGCAATCTCTTCTGATTTAACATTTCAAGGCACGTGACTCAGATTTTGATGCTGCATGTAATTTTGAGGTTAACTTGAAGGCAGCATCTGCACTTGGATAACCATAAGGTACAGATATAAATGATTAAAAGAAATGGACAGTCTTAAATAGATTATCACGTCTATATGTTTTGGTGTTGAGTGACAGCATTAATTAAATAATTCGATTAGATTAGTAGTGAAGCAGTTATTGATCAGAATCCAATCCACAAGCATGATAATTAGGAGTGTAATTCATAATCGGAAAGCTTTCAGTTCCCATCAGTGAGCTGTCAGTCAGGTAAAGTCGGGAACTCATGTTTCCATGAGGCTCTTCAGGCTCACTGGGTCCATGCCGACCATCGTTCATCTGTTCACACTGGTTCTATGTTAATTCACTGTTTGCATCCACTCCCGACATAATAGGGATTATTAACCTCCAATTAACCAATTATCTTGCAAACACGCACATCTTTGGGTCCTCTCTGAGGTCTTCAACCTTAAACATTGGCTCTTTCCACACATGCTACTTGATCTGCTGATTATTTCCAGCATTTCATGTTTTTATTTCAGATTTCCAACGTCTGCGGATTAAAAAAAAAAATTCTATAAGAGCTGATGTGGCATCAGTAATCATAAGAAGCAGCAGGGGAGATTAATTCCAGGATCCAGGTTATGGCTGCATTCTGAATAGCCTCAGCCAAATATCTTAGGGATTCTGGCTTGAATTTCAAATGACTCCTTCCTCAATTCTGTACCTCTGAAGGCCATATTGGTCAAAGACCTCCATTCCCTCATGAGTGGAGAGCTCGTCCTCTTTCAATAGCGAGCTACCCTTAGCAGACAGTGAAGCATTTGAAATAGCAATGGAAGGAGGTGCCATTAAATTGCTGCAGAATTAGATACTGTCATGCTGACAATGATAATGATTTACTTACAAATCTCATCTGCGGCTACACATGTAACTGAAATCCATACCTCAGCGTGTAGGCTTGGCTGCATTATCTATATTAGAGATGATAAGATAATATTGAATAAAAAACAGACATTTGACAGACCAGGATAATCAAAGTTTTCTACAAAGAAAATGAGGAAGAAATCGTGCAATTTATAATCATTTTCCTCCCACTGCACAAACCAGCCCATCTTCCTCAATGCACAAATCTTATCCTACCACTTCATTATCACACTTGAGGACTCTGGAATTTCATACAGGTGAGAAAGGAGATAGAAACATGGATTAATATAGCACGGAAACAAACGCTTCAGCCCCACCTTGTCCATGCTGCCCAAGATGATCATCTACTCCAGTCCCAATGCCTGCATTTGCCCATATTCCTCAAAACCCTTTGAATTTACCTGTCAAAATGTCTCTTAAATGTTGTTACTGTACCTGCCTCAACCATTTCCTCTGGCAGCTTGTCCCCTATACATTTCATCCTCTGCGCAAAAATGGTGTCCCTCAGGTTTCTATTAAATCTTTTCCGTCCTACCATAAATCTTTCCTCTCTAGATTTTCATTCGCCATCCTGTGAAAACGTCTGTGTGCATGCACCATATCAATGGCCCGGATGACTATACACACCTCACACTCTCCAAAATATAAAGTCCAAGTCTGCCCAACCTCTCCTTGTAATGCATTCCCTAGAATCTTGCCAACATCCTTGTAAATCTTCTTTGCATTCTTTCCAGCTTAATGACATCTTTCCTATAGTAGGGTGACCAGAACTGAACACAATGCTCCAAGTGTGGTCTCATCAGCGGACTAGACAGCTACAACATAACATTCCAACTTCTATGCTTAATGCCCTTTCTGATGAAGGCCAGCAGGCCAAAAGCCTCTTCACCACCCTGTCCACCTGTGACTCAACTTTCGGGGAACTATATATAAGTACTCTTGAGTCCTTCTGTTCTACAACACTTCTCAGGTTCCAACTGTTCACTGTAAAGGTCCTGACCTGATTTGACTTCCCAAAATGCCACGCCCTGCACTTGTATGGATTAAACTCCATTTGCCATTTCCCGGCCCACTTACCCAGCTGATCAAGATCCCGCAGTAATTCTTAATTATCTTCTTCACTGTCAATGATATCACCTGTTTTTACATTTGTAGATCCTCCTCTTATTACTATGCTACTTAAGGAAGTTTGATGTGTTTTTGCTTAATTTATGAGAGTAACTACACCTCCAGCACTTCATGGACCACAAAGCACTTTGTGACATTCTGAACCAAAAACTGCCATGAAAGTGCCTGGGAATTACATAGCCACCTTTCGGTGTTCATCTGAAAGCAAGTGTATTTAACTTATTTGGCAAATCAGCTTCAAATCTTAAGCTTAATACTGATTGAACCTAGAAAATGGAAACTCACAGGAAGATGAAAGTCCTGCCCCTAGAATACCCTCAGGTATCTGCACAGAGAACCACCATGCTCTTCAGAACAGAGCTGTGGATCACAATAGAGACTCCACAGGATGTAGTAGAATGGCAGAGATGTGTGGAAGATCATTGTCCCACCATTTCAAAACAAACAAGCTATTGCAGATATTGACGTTTGGAAATGCACGGCCCAGTCCCCTTCCCAAGTCCAGGCTAGAGAGATTGGCTGGGCCAGAGAATGGGACAGAAAGTGAAGGAATAGCAGTTTTCAGTATCAGCTGGTGTATGCACTTGGCAAACCTCTGACTCTGACGCTGATACAGAGGCATAGAGTGGAGGAATGGCGGAAGGATTAGAAACCAGGACATAGACTGATGGGATGGGGGCAATCACAGAGTCAAAGGGGTCCTCCTGGGGTTATTGTTGATGGGGTGCTTTCAAATGCATGGATGGCGTGAGGATCAAAGATTCTGGTATTTATCTTACTTTCCAAGCCTCTTGGTTGGCACTGGTAGATCACACTTACCAGAGAGGGCACAATGATGAACATTCCAGTGATACTCCCTGAAATGCTCCAAAAGGTGTGCTCCCTTGGTAATGATGCTCTCTCTTGACCTTCCTTGATTTAGGGGTTGCAAAGGTGATTCACGGGAGGAAGTGTCCAGGTTAACTTTCTGAATGATGCTCAACATCACCAAAATGATGGTGATCGTGCTTCACTCTTGGAATAAAAATTGAAATTTCAATTGCATAATCCTGGAAAATGCCTTTGCAAGTAAACTGGATGAAAGCCACAAACAGCCGGAACTCATGCAACTGGGTCTCTACTGTCTATCGCTGCATTCTTCTGGACTCTCCCTAACTTGTGGCAGAAGTCCAGCAGAACTTGCAGTAAATTCAAGATCAACCTTTTCGTAAAGAATAGAAAGAATGCAGTTTTACTCATTCATCCTTAATCTTTGCTATTTCTTCGACAGCAATAACCCAAATAATGTTTGAGAATGGGTCTGTTTCATTATAACCTGTGAGAAAAATATCTCCCTGGACTGCAGTGAGCTTAATTAAGGTATTGGCTTTATGGTGAGTGATATAATTTGTGTAAGCAGGCCATGAGAATAGAGCTTTGAATTTACCATGGTAACCATAAGAGTTTACTCAGGAGATATACTGTAAGTGGACCTAGAGTCAATCTCCTAGAGCAAACATTAGCCTCGATTTCTCAAGCACAGCAAAGGTTATATTTAAAAAATGATAATGTCACTATATATTAAATCATTGATAACACCTCAGTTTTACTCAGCTTTATTAAATACTGCCCGCAAAGAAGAAAGCAAGCTATTTACTTTAATCAATTTGTAACTGGTCATGCATTCATTTCTGATGAGCATTATTATTTCTCAAACTATTAATCAACAAGTAGGTTTATATACATATGAATGGATTACAGATAAATTGATTACCAGAGCATCATATCTGGAAGAGAGATTGTACACTTTATTCTACTGGTAAGTTGATTTGTAATTAAATAGATTTTATAGATCATTTCAAAACTCCCACTCCTCAAAGTTAAGTAGGGTAAATAGGTAATTTTCAGGATGGCAAGCTGAAACTCATGGAGTGCTAGGCTGCTTCTCAATTATTTGCAATCCATTCCAATGATTTAGATGAAAGGACTGACAATATTGCGGTCTCACGTGCTGACAATAAAAGATTTGTTAGAAAGTAGGATGCAAGGAGACTGCCGAGAGCAACAAATAGAGCCGAAGGGCCGGTTGACTCGATGGCTCTAAGAATCTTCTCCAGTAATTTACCTTTCACTGACACGAGGCTAAAGATAGACATAAAATGCTGGAGTAACTCAGCGTGGCAGGCAGCATTTCTGCAGAGAAGGAATGGGTGACGTTTCTTAAAGAAGCGTCTTAACCCGAAACCCATTCCTTCTCTCCAGAGGTGCTGTCTGTCCCGCTGAGTTACTCCAGCATTTTGTGTCTATCTTCAGTGTAATCCAGCAGTTTCTTCCTACACTGACATGAGGCTTACTGGCCTATAATTTCCTGGATTGTCCTTATTGCCCTTTGTAAACAAAGCATCAACATTTCTTCTGGGACCTTGCTTATGTCTGATGAGGATACAAATATCTCTGTCAAGGCCCCAGCCATCCCCTTCCTTGCCTCCATCAGTATCCCGGAATAGATTTCATTAGGCCCTCGGACCTTATCCACCTTAATGTTTTTCAAGGTACCAACACCTCCACTTTCGCAATATCGATTGACCCTCAAATATCAACATACCTCTCCCTGATCTGGACATTGATGTCCTTCTACTTTGTGAATAGCAATGCAAAGTACTCATTTCAAACCTTTCTTTCCCCTGTAAACACAGGAGATGTAACACCTGTCCCTACACTTGCTCTCTCACTTCCATCCAGCGATCCCAACAGCCAATTCCAAGAGAGGTAGATGCTCATGAACACATCTTAGGCAAACATTTTGTTGAACACTTGCATTTTGTCCACCAAGGCGGCACGGTGGCGCAGCGGTAGAGTTGCTGCCTTACAGCGAATGCAGCGCCGGAGACTCAGGTTCGATCCTGACTACGGGCGCCGTCTGTAAGGAGTTTGTACGTTCTCCCCGTGACCTGCGTGGGTTTTCTCCGAGATCTTCGGTTTCCTCCCACACTCCAAAGACGTACAGGTATGTAGGTTAATTGGCTGGGTAAATGTAAAAAAATTGTCCCTAGGGTGTGTAGGATAGTGTTAATGTGCGGGGATCGCTGGGCGGCGCGGACCCGGTGGGCCGAAGGGCCTGTTTCCGCGCTGTATCTCTAAATCTAAATCTAAAGGCCTGCTGGATCTCCCAGTGTAACTCCACTTCCCATTCTTTTACCAATCTTTCCGTACTTGACCTCCTCTATTGTCAGAGTGAGGTCACACGTAAACCTGGGGGACAGCACCTCATATTTCGCTTGGGTAGCCTTCAATTCAATGGAATGAGCATTGAATTTTCCAATTTCAAATAATACTCCTCCCCAGCCCTCCTCTCGTTTCCTGGCACATCTCCCCCTACATTACCTTGATGAGCACACATTTCTCGCACGCTCCCAGCCACCTTGTTTCTTTCCTCTCCTCCGTATAGTCATTTCCCTTCCCGAGTCACCTATTTCACTATTACCCCCCATTTACATCCCCTCTGCCATCTTCCACTCATATTCCTCCGTCTTGCTTTAGACCCTCTTCAGGAACAGCATCAAATAGTCTTCTGACATCATCTTGCTACTTCCTAGTCTACAGAAAATCCGATCTTACCTCATCCGGATATGCAATATCTCAATTTTCCACTTTAATGCCCTGTGTCTTGAACCGATGAAGTAGAGGTTGCCCTGGCCCAGCGCGATGCCGTTAGATTTTCACCACCGCTCGCTCCATGCAGCTGCGCTCGATGCACTCACTCACCCGACTAATGCGGGACCATCCGCGGACGCCCCCACCAACACCAAGACACGCGGCCACCACAACCACCACAACCACGCTGGCCTTCACCTCCAGCAGCTGCCCCTTCGCTATTATACGTCACATTTGCCATGTCCTATATCCTGAGGCAATCATAGTGCTTTTGGACACTCTGAGAGGGGGCAGGAGGTGTTTTTGTAGACTATTCACAACCACTAACTTTCACCTTCACCTTCCACCTTCACCTTCCACCATCGCCATCTTCGCAGTGCTGTACTCTGCACTGTGTTTTGTGTTTAACATGTCACAGACAATGGAGCATAATGTGCATCTAACTGCTGCATTAAATATTTGGACTCACCCCATCAGAGATATTCCCTTTGTTCTACCCATTCCACACAACCAGCTCTACAACTAAAACTAACTTTTGTTTACTCACTTTCCAGGTTCTGATGAAGGGCCTCAGATCTGAAACATTAACTGTTTCTCTTTTTGCATTTGCTGCCTGACCTGCTGCGACTTTCCAGCATTTTCTGTTTTCATTGCATGTTTACAGCTTATGGAATTTTGTTTTATTTTTCACCATATCATATAGACTAGACACCATTTTATTCATAACCTAATAAAATTAAACACCATGAACGGCAAGTATTAACTGCAGATATAAATGTAAATTAATATAGTAATAAAATCCATAGAAAAGATTTGTAGCTGTTTTTACAGGAGTCTCAATCCAATGATAACTTAAGTGTTACTGTGATGCTGCTCATTAAGCCTTTTATTTTGTTCTAGTTTAAATCCCATTTACCCTTAAGCAGAAACAGAGTTTCTCAGAGAATGCTTCTTCAGATTTTCCTAAAAATCATTTTTGTTTCAAGTTCTTAAACTTTAATCCATGAGATTTCAAAATCTGCTGCAGGGTCTCGACCTGAAACTTCATCTTGCCACTACGGATACTGTCTGATCTACTGAGTTCCTCCAACAGTTTGTTTTTGCTCCAGATACCAGCATCTGCTGTCTCTTGTGTCATTTGTGTTGTGATGTTGTTTTTTTACCAAAAACAGTCTCATTCAAATGTACAGTATATCCAATTAATAATGCAAAATAGATGTTTTAAAAAAATGTAATGCCAATATCTCGTCCATCTTCCAAGCAATATGAATATTTTTCCGTGCAATAAATATTCAGAACTTTATAATATAGCAAGACTTTTAGCTCGACATGACAGAACTGCAAATTAAATCAATGTACTAATTTAATCTGAAACCAACTCAGACATGGTTATATGCTTTAAAATGCCATTAGTAATGTCCTCGATTCCCATAAAAGTTGTCAAATCTAACCAGCAATTTTAATTGGAAATACAAGGAGAAAATTACAATCTATCCACAGGCAAAAAAATGAGTAGTCTCGGGCTTCTTAGGTTTACAAAAGTGTTTTACCACTTTCAGCATGGATTTGACATGCTTATTCTATTTACAAACTCAACGAAACGACATTTCCTGGGTAAATACATACCCAGGGTAATAGGGCATGTAGGGTAAGTGGGTTAAAAAATTAATGGACTAATCTCTTCATGTTATCCATGCGAAGAGAGTGACAAGTTATCAACACTGCAATGCATGCTATGCAAAGGGCTATCGATTATCAGCTGGTGGTAATGGAGAAACCTACGGTTGAAGAGAGTTCCCTCCTCATTGACATTCATGCTGCATCAGAAGTTATTGCAATGTGGTTTAAAGTGGAAAGAACATTACCCAACTACAATGTACAATGTCACAAGGGAATAAACTTGGGGCCTCTCCAGATTACTTCAATTAGAACCTGATCAAAAACTGCAGTTGAACCTGAACATAAGAACACAGAGGCATGTGCCTAGGAAGTCAGCATTTATTGATTGTGCTAAATATACAATATACTCATGCCAGTACATAATACTCTGCCACTGGAATTCATTCCATTGAAATCAAATAAATAAGTGTATGTCACTAACCCCACTGTTATTTTGACAGCAAATTATGGGCTAGTGGATTGCTTTTTCATTTCCTCTATTGCTTTTCTATTTTATAATTGATCAGCATTAGAAATGAATAGGATATGAGCCATCAATTTGTTTCATTATGATTAAAGAACTTGTTGATTTAAGCTGTCATGGGCTTATGTTTTCTTAGTAGATCACTGACATCACTAGAGAAAACTAGCTTTATTGCCATGGAAACCACTGACCCATCATGGGGAGAAAAATGAAGAAAAACATGTTGGTGTACATTTCTTTAAGCCAGAACCTGAAGGCCATATTTCTAAAGGAATTTATGAGATTCTTCTTACAAAGATGCACCATTTGAGGAGATAACTACTGTATACCTCCAGAGAGCTTGTAATTGCAATGCACTTTGCTATTGTGTTACTTGGCTGAACAGACACCAGCTGGTCCAGTTCTGTGAGCCATTATATATATACTGGGTTTGTTATAGCAAGCTTATTATTATAAGAACAATCGATAATTAAATCTAGAAAATATTAAAACAAGGGGGCAATTTTGACTTTGGGAGATTAGGTTGTTTGAGTAATTACATTTAGGAGAAATTAAACAATCCATTTTACTTCCCTTGCACAGTCAAAATTATGGCCCTGTTCTTTAGACTTTAGATTTTAGACTTTAGACTTTAGAGATACAGCATGGAAACTGGCCTTTCGGCCCACAGAGTCCGTGCCGACTAGCGATCACCCCACACGAGGGACAATTTTTACAACTTACAGAAAGAGGCCAATTAACCTACAAATCTGAAGATAGATACACAAAGCTGGAGTAACTGGTCAAGCAGCATCTCTGGAGGAAAGGAATAGGTGATGTTTTGGGTCGAGACCGTTCTCCAGACTGAATGTCAGGGGAAAGGGAAATGAGAGATATAGGTGGTGATATAGAGAGATATAGAACAAATGAATGAAAGATATGCAAAAAGTAATGATGGTCAAGGAAAGGTAGAGCCCACAATGCTCTGTTGTTGGCTGTGGGCTAGGTGATAACGAATTATACAGACAGTGAAACTCAACAAGACAATCGTGAAACTAGTACGATGACTAGGGTGGGGGAGGTACAGAGAGAGAGGGGATGTAAAGGCTTACTTGAAGTTAGAGAAATCAATATTCATACTGCTAGCTTGTAATCTGCTCAAGTGAAATATGAGGTCCATGAATGGGCATCTTACCACAGCATTGAATTCTCAAGTAAAACTCAAAAAATGCTGGAGTAATTCAACAGATCAGGTAGCATCAGGAGGGAATGGATAGGTAATGTTTCAGGAGGGGACCCTTTTTCATATTGTCTGAAGAAGGGTCCCAACCCAAAATGTTGCTTGTCCATTCCCTCCACATATGCTGCCTAACCCCATGAATTACTCCAAAACTGTAGTCAAAACCATGAGTTTCAATTCACCTTTGGAATTCAGCTACATCTGTGTTTGTACCTGAACTCTAATGAAGTCTGGAATCAAGTGATAGAGTGCAATCTGAGCTGGGCATCGCTGTAGGTTATTAGTAAGTGCTGCTTGATAGCACAATCAATAATGGCTTCCGAGACTTCACAAATGATTGAGAATAGATCGATTGGCTGATAACTAACTGGAATGTGTTTGTTCGGCTTTCTGTGAACGTGGCATACTTGGGCAATTTCTCACACTTCTTGTGAGGTAGATGCTGGTGTCATAACTGGGATCGATTGGCTAGAGGCATGGAAGGTTTTGGAGGGTATGGCTTCAGTACCATAGCTGGGATGTTGTCCTGTCCCATGCTACGTAATCGATCAGGTGCTTTCAGCAGCTTCTTGGTATCACATGGAAGAAATTTAATTGTCTGAAAACTGGCTTTGGTGTGGTTTAAGCATATCATGGAAGCTGAGGCAGACTATCTGCTCTGGCTGAAACTGGTTGTATGTCCCTCAGTCCTGTTTGTTGCACGCTCATGCTGGGTATGGTGAAAGTAGACCAGTCCTTACATTATTCGAAAGTAAGGGAAACAAGACACAAGAGACTGAATGTGCTGGAATCTGAGGCAAATTTAAATGCCTGACAAACTCAATGGATTGAGCAGCATCTATGGAGGCAAAGGGACGGTTGACCTTTCGGTCCAAGACCTTGCTTTAGGGCTGAGGGTGTAAAGGAGAGATAGTCAATATAATGGGTTTGGGGGAAGAGGTGAGGCAGGATTAGGCAAGTGATAAATGAATCAGTAGAGGGGATGTATGGTGGGCAGATGGAGCCATATAGGGATGTGAAACATAGAAACATAGATAATAGATGCAGGAGTAGGCCATTCGGTCCTTCGAACCAGCACCACCATTCAATATGATCAAGGCTGATCATCCAAAATCAGTATCCCGTTCCTGCTTTCTCCCCATATCCCTTGATTCCGCTAGCCCTGAGAGCTATATCTAACTCTCTCTTGAAAGGGTAAAGATATAAGGGGGCTTGAGATGACCTGGATGGATCAGAAGAAGAGTGAAAGGAACAGAGTGGGTGCCGGTTAATCATAATTAGAGAATGCAGTGTTCATGACGACCCAAGTAGAAGATGAGATGCAGTTCCTCTAATCTGTGTTTGACCTCACACTCTCAGTGGAGAAGCCCAGGGACAAATAGGGCAAATGTGGGAAAGGGGAGGGTAGTTAAAATGGCTGGCAACTAGGAATTCAGATTTGCCCATTGCTTTGTGCACACTGGCACTGGTTTCAGTGATGGGAAGGATATCAGAGTGGGTTCTCAGATAAAGGATCTGCATTTGAAAAGGCAAAGACTGAAATGGGATGTTCATCACGGAGTGCGTTTATATCTCAAGAATTTGAATGAGTTTTTTGAAATGGCAACCAAGAAGGTTATCTATGGCTACAATAACATCTTGAACAACTGCAAAATTGAGGCAAGGGACAGCAGATGGAATTTAACCCCGCCAAGTAAATGATGAAATTATGGGAATTAAACCATACAGGACATATAGAGCCCTGGGAAGTGTAGAACAGCGAGACGTAGGGCTACAAATACATTGTTCACTGAAAGAGGTGACAAGGTAAACAAATGGTGAAGAAAGCATATGGCACACATGCTTTCATCGTTCAGCGTATACAAGAGTTGTGATGTCATATTATAGTAGTGCTGGACATTAGTGAGACCGTATCTCAAATTTTGTGATCAATTCTGATCACTTTACTATAGGAAGGGTGTGATTAAACTAGAGAGGGTCAGAAAGGATTCACATGGAAGTTGACAGGACTGGCAGGCTTAAGGTGTTGGAAGAGAATGGATGGGATGGGATTGTTTTCATTGGAGCGAAGAGGCTTAGAGGTGACCTTAATGAGGTTTATAAAAATATGAGGGACATAAATAAATTGTATTGTCACAGTCTATTTTCCCTGGGGAGGGGAGACTAAATCTAAAGTGATTTAAACATAAGGGGCACAAACTGTATCTATCTTTGGGATTTAAAACCAAATTGGTTTTAGAACTAAAAGTCTGAAGAAGGGTCCCGACCCAAAATGTCATCTATGCATGTTCTCCAGATCCGTTGAGTTACTCCAGCATTATGTGTCTTTCTTTGGAGACCGACATCTGCAGTTCCTGTTTCAGCATCGGTGAAAGGGGTAAGATGAGAGGGGTAAGTGAGAGGGGTAAGATTTAAACGGGAACTAAGAGGTAAGTTTTTCATGCAGAGAATGATGGATTTATGGAACAAGCTGCCAGAGAAAATGGTAGAACCGGTACAGTTTCAATGATTAAAATACATTTTACAGGTGAGAGAGTCATAGAGTATGGAACAGGCCCTTCAGCGCAGTTCGTCCATGTCAACCAAATTGCCCATTTACAGTAGTCCCATTTTCCTGCATTGAGTTTATTTTAGTTTAATGATACAGCGCGGAAACAGGCCCTTCGGCCCACCGCTTCTGTGCCGACCAGCGACCCCCACACATTAACATTACCTTACACACACTAGGGACAATTTACACTAATAACAAGCCAAATAACCTACAAACATGTATGTCTTTGGAGTGCGGGATGAAACCAAAGGTCTCGGAGAGAACCCACGCGATCACGGGGTGAATGTATGAACTCTGTACCGACAGCATCCGTAGTCGGGATCGAATCGGGGTCTCTGGCGTTGCAAGCGCCGTAAGGCAGCAACACTACCACTGCGCCACCGAGCCGCCCTGACCAATATATCTCGAAAATGTTCCTATCCAGGTATCTGTGCAAATGTATTTTAAATGTTTTTATAGTACCTGCCTCAAATATTTCCTCTGACAACTTATTCAATATGCCCACCACCATCTGTGTGAAAAAGCGATACATTGATAGGAAGTGGTTAGAGGGATACGTGCCAAATGCAAGGAAAATGGGATAGAAAGACACGGGTCAGCATGAACAAATTGGGCCAAAGGGCGTTTCCATGCTATATAACTCTATAAACTGCACGCGAAGGTATCACAAAATGCTGGAGTAACTCAGCGGGTCAGGCAGCATCTCTGGAGAGAAGGAATGGGTGGATGTTTCAGATCGAGACCCTTCTTCAGACTGAGGAGCAACAGGAGGGCACGGAAGGAAAATTGTTCTGAAAAGCGGCCTTCTGAAGAAGGGTCTCGACCCGAAACGTTGCCCATTCCTTCTCTCCTGAGATGCTACCTGACCTGCTGAGTTACTCTAGCATATTGTGAATAAATACCTTCTTCAGACTGATGTCAGGGGGGTGGGACGCAATGAGTCATAAGCAGGCCTTGCGCTAAATAAAACTCTTCTGTAGTTGGCGCTGAACTGTGGCTGCTCATGTGAGTGTAAAGGTGAATGAAAATGCTTGATGCCTGACCCTGAGCAGACAAAGTGATGGCATGTTTTCTTCTGAAAAGATCACATCAACAGCCACATTTCTAGACTGATGACATTTTTACTCATTCTCTGCAACTGCAGGTATTACTTATCTACAGTGAAGACTAGTTTAAGCAACTATAAATAACGGTTATCAAGAAAATGACTCGGTGAACATGTAGGCTTATAAAGCAAAGATTACCAAGGAGTTCAGCAATCATTAAAAAAAAATCAAGATAGAGGGATTCATTCTGGCACAGCGGTAGAGTTGCTTCCTTACAGCACTTGCGGTGCCAGAGACTCGGGTCTGATCCCGACTACGGCTGCTGTCTGTACAGAGTTTGTATTGATCAGCTGTTCATATTAGTTCTGTTATCCCACTTTCTCATCCACTCCTTGCATGCAAGGGGCACTTTTAATGTAGCCAATTAACCTAAAAACTACATGGTTTTGGAATGTAGTTTTGGGATGTAGGAGGAAACCGGAGCACCCGGAGGAAACCCACATGGTCACAGAGAATCTTTGATCTGTTTCCTTTGATGTTTTCCCACATCCCAAAATGTGCTTGTAGATAAATTGTTTACTGTGAACTCCACCACAGTTCAATGACAGAAAGAACCAGTGAATTTTATTGCTACCTGTGAGAGAGAATAAGCTGCAGATGAACAAGAAATAAGGGGGAAATGAGCTTAATCGGATGGCCTCCTGGGAACTGGCATGGACCAGATGGGCTGAGTAGCCTCCTTTTGTGTTTTATTGAAAAATTGTATTTGTTGTATCGAGAATACTCAAGAATTATTTTAAGAGAGGTTTGTTTTTTTAACATGCACAATGTGTTAGGGTTGGAGACATGTTGTGAGGCAAATGAAAATTCTGATTTACTTAAACCTTATTTAAGCTTTAAGTAACTCATTTCTGTAATACACATCTTCAAAGCGGTCAGGAGGTTTAGTATGTCTTGATGACCGTCGCAGCACTGGAGCATCAGGAGATAATGGTGTTTCAATAGCTGGTGGTACATATATTGCTTGGTCATCAACTTCACTCATATTGTTATTTACATTTTCAATTTTAGAATTACTTATAGAAGTTTTCATAGGGGATGATGGGAGTGTTGAAGGAAGTTCTCGATTAATATTATCAAGGAGTGATGGAGCTGATGGAGAAGATAGACACGGTGCAAGGTCATGAAGTGAGACAGTTGACTGACGTCCATCCTGATACTTGATAGTTGCATAAGAAGGGTTGACATCAGTCAGTTCAACTTCATCAACAAAGGGCTCATTCTTATTTGATCGGACGTATCGATGAAGCAACACAGGCCCAGGGCTAGTCAACCATGATGGCAGAGAAGTACCACTAGAATAATTGCTGTAGAGTTAAAGAACCGCTCATGTGGAGTAGTATTGGTAGCAGTTGACAGTAGAGATCTGATGGAGTGGAATGCATCTGGTAGAACACATTCCCACTGCTGATCTGGTTTGTCATTTGACTTTAAAGCCAGTTTCACTGCTTTCCAAATGATTCCATTATACCTCTCAACCTGGCCATTTCCAATAGGATGATATGGTGTTGTTTTACTTGTTGCAATTCCTCTATTAGAAAGGTAATCCTTTAAATCTTTTGACATGAATGAGGTGCCCCTATCAGAATGTATGTAACTTGGAAATCCACAGAATGAAAACAGTTGATATAAACATTTGATAACTGTAGCAGCTGACATATTTGGACAAGGAAATGCAAATGGAAACCTCGGATATTCATCAACTATGGTAAGTATATAAACATTTTGAGAGGAGGATGGTAAAGGCCCTTTGAAGTCAATACTCAAACGTTCCATAGGTTGAGTAGCTTTGATCAATCTTCCTTCTTCAGGATGGAAAAACCTTGCTTTTAATTCAGCACAGATTCTACATGAAGCACACGTCATCTTCACATCTTCTGTAGAGAAAAGTAAGTTTTTGGAATGAATATAGTGTAACATACGAGTGACTCCAGGATGACACAGCCCATTGTGAAGATCAGTGAGTGCAGAAGAATGAACAGAGGCACAAAATGCTCGAGTTAATGTATCCGGAGCAACATTATCCTTACCAGGTACTCAATTGAATAACTATATGCAGATAATTCAATCCTCCATTCATGAATTTTACTGTTTTTAATCTTTGTTCGCTTCCGATTATCTAGCATAAAAGCTACTGAACGCTGATCTGTTATCAAAGTGAAGTGCTGGCGAACAAGGAAATGACTCAATTTTCTCACTGCTTCAATAATTGCTGTAGCTTCCTTTTCGACGGGTGGGTAATGCAATTCACTACCTTGGAGAGTACGAGACATGAAAGCCACTGGTCATCCTCCTTGATTTAATGTTGCTGATACTGCTAAATCAGAGGCATCACATTCAACAACAAAGGGGAGATCCTCATTGATGGCGTGTAATGTCGCAGATTCTAATTGTTTATTTAAAGAAGTAAAGGCACCAATTGCTGTAGAGTCAAGGGGGAAAGATTTTGCTCTAATCAAAGGTTGAATTTTGTCAGAGAAATCTGGTATCCATTTAGCATAAAATGCAAACATGCCAAGAACCCTTCATAGAGAGTTTAATGTAGCTGGAACAGGTATCTCTTGGAGTGGGCGGAGTCTTTCTGGATCAGGCTTGATCATATCATTTCCAACCCAATAACCAAGAATATTAATTGATGACACTGATATTATTGACAGCCTCATTTAATGTTAGATTTTTAGAATGTACAACTTCTAAAAACCGTTGTACATTTTTGTCATGTTCAGTTTGGTCTTTTCCTGCAATAGTTATATTATCAAAATAAGGAAAAGTATCTTTAAGGTTTTCCTGTTCAACAATTTTGTCCATCTCTCTCTGAAAAACTGCCACACCATTAGTTACACCAAAAGGAACTCTGCAGTAGTGGTATAATTTTCCATTTGCTTCAAACGCAGTGTATTTCTTTTCTGATTCTTTCAAAGGAATTTGGTAGTAAGCACTTTTTAGGTCAAAAGTAGAGAATACCTTATACTTAGCTAATGTATTGATAATATCTTCTATACGAGGTAATGGATATGCATCAAGCTCCGTGAACTGGTTTATAGTTTGAGACTAATCAATGCAGAGTCTCTTTCTATGTCTCTCCAAGGGGTCCTTAACCACGACAACTTGTGCCCTCCAAGGGGAAGAGCTGGGCTCTATGATACCTTATCGTAAAAGATTAGTTACTTCTATGTTGATAAAGTTTTTGTCATCTTTACTAAAATGTCTTGATTTTGTAGCAATTGGCTTGCACTTAGAGGATAAATTAGTGAATAATGAAGGACATTCAACAGATGCAGCAGAAAAAAACACACAATACTGGTGGCTTTGACAATACAAGATCAGGCATACATTATTTGAAGTGATCTGTGCTGTTTCCGAAAATCCTGACCTAGAATTATATCGCTACACAAATTTTCCAAAATACCAAGACATACAGATTTATAACTAGTTTTGATCAGAATAAAGTCTACAATACAAGATCCAATAATTTGAGTATTGAGAGATGTCAGAGCCATCGAGATTTCTCTATTTGAAGGAATTATAGTTAGATTTAGTCGAGACACAACTTGTTCAATAATAAAACTTTCTGAACTGCCAGAATCAAGTACTACATTAAGTGTATGGCCATTGATGGATTCCGTTGTAGCTGCATGAGACAAGCTCTGAGGAAATGCAGCTGTAATTGCACATAGAGAAGGCATATACATGGCAGCAGTCACATTTTTAGTAGTTGCTTTGGACTTGCATACTCTAGAATAATGTCCCTTCTTGCCACAACTATTACAAGTTGCCTCTCGAGCAGGACATATCTCTCTATTGTGAATATTACCCCTACAAAAGTAACACTTCCTTTTTGGATAAGTATATGCTGCAGCAAGGGCACATTTATCAGTAGAAATTGTTTCAGCTTGCTCCATGTTAGCACTTGGGTGAGGTTCTTTTGTAGTAGTTGCAGCAGAATACACATTAGATGAGCCATAAGCATCTGAATTTCTCTGAGCCATCTAATGAGTAAGCTTGATTGTAAGCTGAAAATGCGAGGTTTTGTTTCCTATTAGTCTCTGTCGTATTAAAGGCGATGCCAAACCATTGATAAACGAGTCTCGAATAAGTTCCTCTCGATATTGATCAGCTGTAACTGCTTTGAAGGCACAGTCTTTACTAAGTCTTTGAAGTTCTTGTAAAAACTCATCAAGTGACTCACCAGGTTTTTGTTTACGAGTAGCAAGGAGATGTCGAGCAAATATTACATTGGGTGTCTTAACGAAGAGTCTGCTTAGTACATCAATAGCAGAATCATAAGTTGTACATTCCTCTATGTAATCATATACATCATAAGAGACAGAGCTTATTAATGTCCTGAATTTGTCTGGTGCATTGTCGCCACACTCATCAAAGAAGTTATTTAGTGTACGAAGCCAGTGCTTCCATCCTTTGCTGCAGTAGGTGAGTTGGGATCCAGATCCAAGCGTTGTGGTTTCAATAGTTTCTTCATCTCGATGTCACACTGCTTAGCTTCTGAGATTGAGTTGCTTAAATTGTTGTGAGGCAAATGAAAATTCTAATTTACTTAAACTTTATTTAAGCTTTAAGCAACTCATTTCTATAATACACATCTTCAAAGCGTCTGGAGATTATCGCTGATTCCGCAGGCCTCACCCACCCGAGAGTCCCGCACATGCGCACACTACAAGACACAAATGTGGCATGGACTCTTCCATTATTTAAGGCTGTGTGTGCATAAATGTAGATCTATATTATGTCTTCAGAAGCAGACCAATTTGAATTCCTTAACAGCAGCATTGAACATGTAAAGCACAATTTGCTTTCAAATTGTGTAAGAGCTAAAGGTACAACAAAGTTGCAAAATGTAATTTAAAATTCGAGACTTGTTCTCTCTCTTCCTGTTTTCTTTCATTACCTTCCACATTTAATCTCCCTACACTCTGTTGACTCCTGAAAAGTCAATGTATGCATGTGATGCTGGCCCAATTTTTAGGTATTTTGGGGAAAGAGAGAGACATTCAGAAAAAGAAGGAAACTTTTTTCCCTTTTCCACCAGCAACAGGAAGAGATATGAGTTCTGGATTAATCCCACATTTACTGGTTTCACAGTGGTCACAGCACAAATTTACAGGACATTAAAACACAGTGGTTCAATAGTGGGATAGGATGCAAAGCCCAGTAGAAAGTGAAATAGGTAGAAGTCACTGGACAGAAATCTGAAGAACACCTTGATGATCTGGAAAAACCCTCCTGCTTTTACTATCCCCACTAATGCCTCTCACACAACAAAATAAATAAAGTGTTCACATTTACATTGTGGGCTTTCATTCGGTGTCATTTATTTGTGCTGCAAAAATGGTTTGAAATATTCACTGAAAAATTCCCACAGCCACCTGTACAAAGTTGCAATGATATGCATACATTAAAAAGAACAAGTTTGTTTTGACAGTTGCGGTGTGGGTGAGTAGCCAGGACAAATTAAAAATGTGCGCACCTTTTTATCCAGCAGGCAGGTGGGGTTAAAATCACTTTCTTCATGCTTGAAACTACCTTTGTTAACATGGGGATGTATGGCATCCTTAACCACTGATGTTTGGTCAATCATAGCTGCCTAAAAATGTTTTGCCAACGTTTGCTCTTCCAGTGATGGCACTTTTTATGAAACAATTTATTAAAAAGACATAGACACAAGCAAGACAACATTGCGTGTCAAATATACTGCTCTGCAATCATTCCTGGTCAATTTGAACATAACATGGAACATAGAAAAGTACAGCACTAGAACAGGCCCTTCAGCCCACCAAGTCCATGCCAAAACATAATGTCAGGATAAAATAATCTCATCTGCCTGCACATGAGCCATAGCCCTCCATTCCCTGCATATCCATGTGCCTATCCAATAGCCTCTGTAGATTATATCTATAGATGATATTGTTGGGTAATGGCAGCGCGCACGGGCGCAGCAGCTTTTGGCTCTCTGATATGGTGTTGTTTGATTGTATGTATAGTGAATGTAGTGTGTGTGAGAACCTGTTACCAAGCAAGATACGCCTACGTCTACAGTCAGGCGGTCTTGCTAAACATTGGACTGCGGTGCCAGACCGATGTTACGAGCACTTTCCACCGAGCTCATGACATCCCGCAGGACATAGCGAGGCTACCGGGATCTACCTGGATTGCGGCCGCACCAGGGAGGTTGCGCAGGCGGCGTAGTGAGCGCAGGAGGAAGCGTGGTTGTCGAGCGGGCCTGCTAGCTCGTCTGAGGAAACAGCCACACAAGCCACCGGTACCGAGCATCTTCCTCTCCAACGCTAGATCCATCGTCCACAAAACAGATGAACTGGAGCTGCTAATCGCTGGAAACTCCAACATCCGCGACTGTTGTGTGACAATTATAACGGAGACATGGCTACATCCGCTAATCTCGGACACAGCAGTACAGCTAGTGGGGCGCTCCATCCACCGGCATGGCAGAAACGGTGACTCTGGTAAGAGCAGAGGAGGGGGTCTGTGTAGTTACGTACACAATGACTGGTGCACTAACAGTAACATTATATACAGCCACTGCTCTCCCGATTTGGAAGCAATGACTGTTAAGTGCAGACCCTTCTATCTGCCGCGTGAGTTCACCGTAGAACTCATCACTGCTGTTTACATACCACCAGATGCTAACGCCCACATCGCTCTCACCCTGCTGCATGACACTGTAAACAAACAGCAACAGGCTCACCCTGAAGGAGTCTGTTCGTCTTTTTTCCTTTTTTTTTGTTGTGTGTCGGTGTTGGGATGTTTTTTTGTTTTTTTTGGTTGTGTATGTGTGGGGGGTGGTGGTGTGGGTGCGGGGGTGGTGGTGTGGGTGATTGGGTGGGTGGGTGGGGGAAACCTTTCTCTTTTAGGTCTCTTCCTCACGGCGCGGGGTGCGGCTCGGCCACGGGGCCTTCCATCGCCCGGTGCGGCTCGGCCGCTGGACTTAACATCGCCCGGCGCGGCTCGGCCGCTGGACTTAACAGTGCCCGGTGCGGCTTGGCCGCGGGGCCTTCCATCACCCGGTGCGGCTCGGCCGCGGGGCCTAACATCGCTGGTGCGGCTCGGCCGCTGGACTTAACAGTGCCTGGTGCGTCTCGGCCGCGGGGCCTAACATCGCTGGTGCGACTCGGCCGCTGGACTTAACAGTGCCCGGGCCGCGGGGCCTAACATCGCCTGGCGCGGCTCGGCCGCGGGACTTTTCATCGCTGGTGCGGCTCGGCCGCTGGACTTAACATCGCCCGGTGCGGCTTGGCTGCGGGGCCTTCCATCGCCCGATGCGGCTCGGCCACGGGGCCTAACATCGCCCGGTGCGGCTCGGCCGCGGGACTTAGCTGCGCACGGCTCGGCCGCGGGGCCTTCCATCGCCCGGTTCGGCCGCGAGACGTCTCAGCGCCCGGTGCGACTCGGCCGCGGGGACTGTGCAGGTCGGTCGGGGACGAGCTGTCTGTCCGTGGGCGTGGGGAAGAGAGTGGAAGTTTTGTTGCCTCCATCACAGTGAGGGGTGTTTGGAGTCACTGTGATGGACGTTTGTGTTGGGGTTATGTGTCTTGTGTTCTTTTTTGTGTGTGACTGCTATGTAGTTTCGTTAGGTACCTTGGTACCGAATGACAAATAAAGCTCTGTTGAACTGTTGAACTGTTGAAGGAGTGCATGTCATTGTTGGGGACTTTAATAAAGCATGCTTAAGGACAGTACTCCCCAAATGTGTACAGTATGTACAGTGTTCCACCAGGGGGGTAAACACACTGGACCATGTTTATTCCAACTTAAAGCACGCTTACAGAGCAGTACCTCTCCCACATCTGGGTCTCTCAGACCACCTCTCACTGCTCCTGATCCCAGCATACATCCCACTCAGGAGGCAAACTAAGCCAGACACAAAGATTATAAGAACCTGGCCATCGGGAGCACTCGTAGAGCTTCAGGACTGCTTTGCACGCACAGAATGGACTATATTTGAACACCAGGACCTAGAGGAATACACAGGAACTGTTCTGTCCTATATAAAAAGCTGCACTGATAATGTGACTGTTAACAAACACATCCGGGTATACCCCAACCGCAAACCCTGGATGACTAGAGTGGTACAGTGTCTTTTGAAAGCGCGCTACTCTGCCTTCAAGTCCGGAGACAGAGCACAATACAGCGCGGCAAGGGCTAAGCTGAGGAGGGGCATCAAAGCAGCCAAGGAGGACTACAAGAGGAAAATAGAGGACCATCTGACTCAGAACAACCCACGGCAGGTGTGGCAGGGTTTACAGCAGATAACCAACTACAAGGGCAAAACATCTGTGACTCCCAGCGTGGATACCTCACTGGCAGAGGAACTAAATCATTTATTTGCCCGTTTTGAGACTGCAGTGCCACACACAGCCATCCTGCCCCCACCGTCTACCACACCCAACACGCTCACTTTACAGGAACACCAAGTGAGACGTGTACTAAGGACGGTGAATCCAAACAAAGCAGTAGGACCTGATAGAGTACTTGGTAAAGTGCTGAAAGCTTGTGCTGACCAGCTCTCAGGGGTCCTCACAAAGATCTTCAACATCTCCCTGACACAAGCCACCGTCCCATCCTGCTTAAAATCGGCTACTATTATCCCTGTCCCCAAAAAGCCTGCTGTCAGTAGTCTAAATGGCTACAGACCAATAGCTCTTACATCGGTTGTTATGAAATGTTTTGAGAAACTTGTGGCACAACACATCAACGCCATCCTTCCTCCCAGCTTTGACCCTCATCAGTTTGCCTATCGAGCAAACAGATCTACAGAAGACGCCATCAATACAGCCCTCTGCACTGCACTGAGCCACCTAGAGAGCCCGGGGACCTATGTAAGAATGCTTTTCATAGACTACAGCTCGGCATTCAATACGATCATCCCAGGCATACTAGTGGACAAGCTGTATAATAACCTGGGTTTTCCCCCATCCATCTGCGCCTGGATAAGAGACTTCCTCACAAACCGCCCACAATCTGTCAAGATCGGCCCCCACAGCTCCTCCACCATTACGCTCAGCACTGGCTCCCTGCAGGGCTGTGTGCTGAGCTCCCTCCTCTATGCTCTGTACACACACGACTGCACTCCTATCCACCCCTCCAATTCAATCATCAAATTTGCAGACGACACAACTGTGGTCGGTCTGATCACTGGAGGAGAGGAGTCTGCATACAGAGACGAGGTCTGTGCTCTGTCCAAATGGTGCCAGGCAAACAACCTAGCACTGAATACCAGTACGACAAAAGAAATGGTACTGGACTTTAGGAGACATAGAGCAGTTCCTACCCCACTTCTTATAAATGGGGAGGAAGTGGAGAGGGTCTCCACCTTCAAGTTCCTGGGGACCACCATCTCCCAGGATCTCTCCTGGACTGCAAATACTACAGCGGTAGTTAAAAAGTCACAGCAGAGACTGCACTTTTTAAGACTGCTCCGGAAAAACAAACTGAAGGAGAATCTGCTGGTGACCTTCTACCGCTCCACCATTGAGAGCGTACTGCCATACTGCACCATAGTGTGGTATGCTGGCTGCTCAGTTGCAGACCAGAAGGCCCTCCAGAAGGTTATTAAGACAGCAGAGAAAATTATCGGCTGTCCACTACCTTCTCTGAAGGACATCTCCAGCTCGCGTTGTCTAAGCAGGGCCAGAAATATAATTAAGGACAGCACACACCCAGGATATGAACTGTTTGCTCTCCTGCCCTCTGGGAGGCGCTACAGGAGCCTAAGGGCCAGAACAAACCGACTTTAAAACAGTTTCTTTCCCTGGGCCATAAGAGCTGTGAATGGAAATACTTGACTTGATGTGACTCTCACTTTCGTCGCACTTTTTTAAATATTTTCAGTATTTTAGGTGTAAAACTCATTTATTATTTATTAGGTTTTTTATTGGTTTTTATTGATATTGGTATTTGTTGTGTTGGTTCCTATGTTTGTGCGATTGTCTTTGAAAGATTTGCACTGTCGCACTGTTTCAGATGTAGCACTTCTAATTTTGTTGTACTGTTCGTACAATGACAATAAAGGCATATTATTATTATTATCTTGATATATCATTAATCATATACATTAATGTAGTGAGAAGTGAGTATCATTGATGAATGAATGCTCTCAGTATAATGTTTGTGTCTAATGTAAAGATGTAGGCAGTTGTACATATTCCTAGTTGTGAGAAAGATCAATAGATAAATGTGTAGACTTTAGATTTTAGACTTTAGAAATACATTGTGGAAACAGGCCCTTCGGCCCACCAAAGCAATGCTGTTCAACAATCACCCTGTACATTAGCTTTATCCTGCACACTAGGGACAAAGTTTACAAGTTTTAATAAAGCCAATTAACCTACAAACCTGAGATAGACACAAAATGATGGAGTAACTCAACGGGACAGGAAGCATCTCTGTAGAGAAGGAATGGGTGACGTTTCGGGTCGACACTCTTCTTCAGAGATGCTGCCTGTCCCGATGAGCTACTCCAGCATTTCGTGTCTATCTTCAGTTTTGAATCAGCATCTGCATTTCCTTCCGACACAAACTACAAACCTGTATATCTTTGGAGTGTGAGTGGAAACCTGAGCACCCAGAGAAAACCCACACAGTCACAAGGAGAATGCAGAACCTCTGCGCAGCCAGCACCTGTAATCAAGATCAAACTCAGGTCTCTGGCGCTGTAAGACAACAGCTCTATCACTGAGCCACTGTGCCGCCCTTGCAACAATACCTTAATCCAAAGAATATTTATATCTTTAAAATGCCAGGTAAATTTGGAGACCCAAGAGAGAGAGGATGTTGAACACTTAAGTAAAAAAACTACTGGAGCAGCATCTGTGGAGGGAAATGGACAGAACCGGAGGAACTTATTCTGAAGAAGGGTCTCCTCCTGAGATGCCATCTGTCCATTTCCCCCCCATGGAAGCTGCCTGACTCGCTGAGATCCCCCAGCAGTTTGTTTTTTTAACAGGTAAATCTTTCCACTGTATAACATTTCTGTGTGAATGCAGCGGATGTTTTGGCTATATTTTAGAGAGATGAATCAACTCCCATGAGGTGAAAGTCTGTAATGAACATCACAGATTTTAGTCATCCATCACCAGCCATCTGTTATCTTATTATTTGCAATATTTCAGTTGACATTTGATGGCTTTATGGAGAAAGAATGTACTCACAGATTTGTATAATTAAGCAAACCGTACAGGTGAGCGACAGAAACTGTGGGCTGGATATCTCCACAGCAAATCAGTGCAGATGATATTTTCTCTGAGACTAAGCAATTTTCCTCTTGTTTTGCTAGTGCAATCTTCATACATTTTAGGATCTATGCCGAGCTTGGAATCAGGCCAGCAGGAAGCCTCAAGGTCAAGACTAGTTTACAGCAACGATTGCTTCAATTATGGGTTTAACAAGCCCTTTTTAAAATTATCTCTTTGCTTTCTCCGCCATAACTTTAGACATTCAGAAAGACGGACAAAACCTAGTGTTGAATTAAATCAAATGACAGGAAGGGAATGTATTCAGTGACTGATACTATCACATCCAATATCAATTTCAACTCCAAGTCTCCAGACACATCAGGACAAGGGTCAATCCATGAAACGAACAATTAAAGGAAATGCTTTGTCAAAAAGGAGAAAGAAATAGTCGTAGTACAACTCAAACTTAGCTAAAGAGGGAAAAATGAAGACAGATTAGCATTTCAAATGTAGATCTTCAGCCACAACTCAATTTACAAGTTGATAACCAAGACTGAAAGTATCTCTTCACTTTACAGCTGATGAATGATGTGTTTCCAGCAATTTCCAGCAGTTGTCGTGATTTTTGTCCTTTTAATAATCTTTCAGTGGGGTTGAATAGGAAGCTTTTGAGCAACTTTGTTTTCAGGGGTGGCTTTATTCAGTGGATGTGGTCATTGTATGTGGTTTCCTTGTCTTTGACAATATTGAATAGTATTATTTCCATTTTTATAGGCTGAGTATGGTGCCAGACGAGGCTGCCTTTCTCTCTGTTATTGTTTGTAGTGGCTCACTGGTTTTCCTTTTATCTCAATGGGGAGCACCTGACCTCTGCTAAGCAACTCTCCACAATGGCACAGTAAAGATCACGCTCAGTGAGAAGAAAGGGAACTTCTTGTATTCCTGTACTATTCTGATTCCAGGCATGCGATGTGACATGGAGCATGTGGCCCAAGATCTTCACACACATCTTCATGTTAACAACATTTATCTGAGCAAATATCATTTTCTGGAAGGATCTGACTTGGTAATGTGCTAGCATGTCATTATGGTTTTTATCTGTCACCGATATAAATGTAAATTCTATATTATTAATAGAAAACAAATCAAATCGCATGGATAAAAAGCATTGAGGTTTAATGTTAGGGTTTGGATAATTTGTGCTAACTGCTCAGGTTCTGCTGTCACAATGTATGATTTCATTTGAACTCTTAATTGTGTGCAGCTCTCTAATTACTTTGCAGATGATCATTATCCTATATTCAGTGTATTATTTAATCATAATAACTGGGTGCAGACGACTGCTGTAAAGCTTTAAAATGTCAAACTGTCAGCAATTTGTTTATCCAGTTTTGGGGCAATTGAAGTGCGCTTCTTGACTATCACCCACGCACCAAAAATGGGCAAGAGATAATTAGTGTGATTGCTGCCTTTAAGTCATTTCAGCCACTTTCTGCAAGTGCTGGAATAGTCCTGTCTCCAACCGGATCCAGTTACTGCTGTATGCAAAGTAGCAGCATTCACTTGGACTTTTCGCAATAGGCAACTGTAGAACAATATACATGTTCTTTCAAGGTTAAACACACTGGAGAGAACTAATGCAGTCAAATATATTGAATAAACCTGCCAGGAAAATAAATTATTTGGAGCCCACAATCCTCACAATCATTCTGCTTTCTCACAAAAAGAATGCCAGGTTATTGCCACATTTGTGTTCTTCTTTTGTTTCATGCTCACACTAAAGGAACGGGTAATGCTGCATAAATGAAATCAAAGGGATTTTCAGAAATCAAAGTGTCAATTCTTTTTTTTTAATCCCTTCAGAAGAAACACATCGAACAGGCTGCTGTTAAACATCAGACAGTTCAGGCTTGTGGATGATTGCTATGAAATCAAGTGACGTCAGTAATAGTCTTTTAAATTAAATGTGAATGGACTTGAACAAGTTTTACACATTTTGTACTTACCTTTGGTCAATTTGTAAATTGCTGGATACTCTGCATTTTGTAATTTGAAACATCGTCTGTATATACACAATGTATATATAGAGAGAGAAAGCTTCCACTTCGAATCAATATGAGGACACAGCTGTAAAGCTGTGCTAGTGCTGAGATTGATGTTGATACCCTGCACTGCCAAGTGAAATGCCAATAATGCTTGTATAGCATTTTGTGAGGGCAATAGGAGTATTGATTCCTGAGCAATAATAAAGAATGAAGCAGCTCTCTCAGGTAAAAAAAAAATATTGGCAGCTGTAACAGTGAATTGACTCAGCGACCTAGCTGCTGGCCTATCTTAACACAAATAATTCAAGCCTCAGAGGGATTTTGACGCAGCCAACCGTATTTCTCAGGCACATTTCATGCTATTAATTTACCTGGAGCTTTAGAGGCCTATCACTAGATTAGTCGGTAAGGGATTCAGGGTCAGAATGGATTTCTTGGAGCTTGTTGAGGGAAAACGACTGTGTTGTGGAAAATTGCTGAGGCTGCAGAAGTTGAATTCAGCAGAAAGATTAATACATCTCGGGAATTCAGTCAGTAAAATATGTTGAATGGATTGAGAATGACTCCCTTACAATCTTGACATTACAGCAGAGGGTGATAACATAGTGGGTGTGCAATGATTAGGGTACCAGCTTTATATGCACATTAACAACTGATACTTATGCTGAAGACCTCATACCTTGAGTTCACTATTTTCAATTCTCTTTTCAAAAAAGAAAGAGAAAACATTTTAGCACCTATGTCTAAGAATTTGCGAGCAATCTGTGAGTGGGTGCGATTTGCACCATTACTCCATGACATATAAAAGTCTATCAGTGTGTTATGTATTAAACACATGTGGGATGAAGAATCATTTTCAGCCTGATCTGCTGGGAAATGGTGACATTTTCATGCAGAATGCCATTTCTCTACATATTTACCCCCAGTTCTGAATCTTTACGTTAACGTGGGAGTCCCATGTTTGCTGGCTATTTTTTGCTGGCAGTTAGGAGATAGAGCAGTACAGCACGGAACTGGCCCTTCGGCCCACAATTTCTGTGCCAAACATGATGCCAGGTTAAACTGCCAAGTACGGGAGTCAGAGGTTATGGGAAGATGGCAGGAGAATGGGGTTAGGAGGGAGAGATAGATCAGCCATGATTGAATGGCAGAGTAGACTTGATGGGCCGAATGGCCTAATTCTGCTACTATCACTTAAACCAATTTGCTGACTGCACTCCAAGATTACATGCTTCGTGAAGTGCAGTGATGCAGCACGGACTTGTGGTAATCCCCTATCTATTCCACTGGGGAATCTGCCTTCTGATCTAGCAGCAGGTTGGATCCAAGTATGAATGGAGAGCTCATTCATTCCAATGGGCTGGAACAGCTGTAAGAAAGCAGTTAAGTATCTGGTCAAAATGTGCAGAAAGGAACTGCAGATGCTGGTTTACACCAAAGATAGACACAAATTGCTGGAGTCTGAGGAAGGGTTCTGAATCACCTATTCTTTTTCTCCAGAGATGCTGCCTGACCCGCTGACTTACTCCAGCATTTGTGTCTATCTTAAGTATTAAGTCACTTGCCTTTTTATTATTAATTGAGTTTACTTAAATATTTTCAATATTATTTCAAATGTGCTTTTCAGACCTTTAAGAATTTTGGTTCCCGCTGGTATATATAAACTTGTAATATTTTAAATTGTTTGATTTTTCACAATTTTTCCAAATGTCAAAGGCATTCAGGAGCCTTCAAAGTTCTTATTCACAAAATGCTGGAGTAACTCAGCAGGTCAGGCAGCATCTCAGGAATGGGTGACGTTTCGGGTCGAGACCCTTCTTCAGACTGAACCTTCTTCAGACTGAAGAATTCAGGAGCCTTCAAACTTCTTCACAGGTTTAACAGTCGTTCAGCTGTCTGTTAAATATATTTTGCGGTTCCCCAAGGAATGCTTGTTTTGCACATCTCTTCTCCCTGCCAGGTGACTACAATATCATTGTACAGACCTTCACGACTGAAGACCAGATTGACAAGGGAGCGTTAGCTAACAAAGGCAAACCCACAAAAGGGAGGTTTATACTTGCAAGTTTGAGTGACAGGCAACAAAGCCACACCTCAAGCTGGAAAAGGTGCAGAGAAGATCTACGATGATGTTACCAGGACTTGAGGGCCTGAGCTATAGGTAAAGGTTGAGCAAGCTTGGACTCTATTCCCTGGAGTGCAAGAAGATTAGGAGTGATCTTATAGAGGTATACAAAATCATGAGAGGAATAGATCAGGTAGACACACAGAGTATCTTGGTCAGAGTTGGGGAATTGAGAACCAGAGGACATAGGTTTAAGGTAAGGGGCGGAAGATTTGATAGTAACCTGAGGGGTAACTTTTTTACACAAAGGGTGGTGGGTGTATGGAATGAGCTGCTGGAGGAGGTAGTTGAGGCCGGTAGGGGAACATTAAGACAGGTACATGGTACAGGTACATGTTTAAGACACATTTAGACAGGTACATGGATAGGACAGGTTTAGAGGGATAAGGGCCAAACATAGGCAGATGGGATTAGTGCAGATCAATCACAATCACAATAATACTTTATTAGCCAAGTATGTTTTGCAACATACGAGGAACTTCATTTGCCATACAGTCATAACAATAAAAAGCAACAGGACACACAAAACACATTTTAACATGAACATCCACCACAGTAACTCCCCCACATCTCTCACTGTGATTCAAGGAGAAAAAAAGTTCAATCTCTCCCTTCTTTGTCCTCTAGCGGCCGGGGGCGTCTCCCCTTCAGTTGACGGAACGATCTTGGCTCCCGTAGCCGGTGGCGGGCCATCCTCGTCGGGGCGATCCAGCTCCTGCATCGGGGGGTGGATATCAGCTTCCCCGCGCCAGGCGATCTAACCCGGGTTGGGGCTAGTCGAACGTCGTGTGGCTTTTGGAGCTCCAGACCTGTCTCAATCCGAGACTGCGAGCTCCACGATGTTAAAGTCCGCAGGCCACGCTTGGAGCATCGATCCCAGGCAAGGGATCGCAGGCTCAGATGGTAAGTCCGTGCCCCGGGGAGGGCTCCAAGTCAGTCCCAGGCAAGGCCTCCAGCTCCACGATGTTAGGCCGCAGAGCGACCGGAGATACGACCCGCAGGACAATCGCATCTCTGGCAAGGTAAGAGATTTTAAAAAAAGTTTCCCCCAACCCCACATAAAACAAACCAGAGAACATTTACACAAATTTTAAAACTTACCAAAAATAACAAAAAAAGTTTGAAAATTACAGACAGACTGTAGGCGAGGCAGCCATGATGGTGGTGGTCATGATGGGACCTATAGTTCAGTGATGGCAAGTTGGGCCAAAGGGCTGCAGTAACTTAGTGGACCAGGCAGAATCTCTGGAGGACGTGGATAGATGATGTTTCATTTTGGGAGATAGGGACCCTTCTTCACACACTATTCAATGCAAGATTCCAGCAGCTGCAGTTTCTTTGTGTCTACTTCCCAGAATTTGTCTCCTTTCCCTTCATATCCAAGGAGCCAGCAATCAGGATCAGAAGGTAGACACAAAATGCTGGAGTAACTCAGCTGGACAGGCAGCATCTCTGGAGAGAAGGAATGGGTGACTTTTCGGGTCGATACCCTTCTTCAGACTCTGTCACCCATTCCTTCTCTCCAGAGATGCTGCCTGGCCCGCTGAGTTACTGCAGCATTTTGTGTCTACCTTCGATTTAAACCAGCACCTGCAGTTCTTTCCTACACAATAGTAATTCAGAATCCCCATTCTGAATTACTATTGGAGCACACCCTTGACGGGACCCAGCCTGCCATCTGTATAATCTTCAGATCCAGAAGCACCTTTTCCAGCACTGTGATCCCGCTGTTATGATCAGTTTCCATCCCTACACCTAGGCCACCCCCATCCACTTGATCCTGACATGCGCATAATCTCTCCCGCCTCCTTTCATTGGACCTCCAGTTTGCTTCAGTTGTACACATTTGGAGAACATTCATCAAACTGATCCTTGAGGGTCCCCTAAGTGTTCATCGCCTCCCCCTCCCCCCCCCCCCCCCCCCGCATACAACACACCTTTAGGCTAAAATCCGGGTCAATTAAACTTCTATTAAAGCGACAACTTCAGGCAAATGTGCTTAAATTTTCCCGCTAAACTCAAACTGAAAACCATCAAACAGAGAAAACAGATGGTAAGATCCAGGCCCTTCTACATCAGTGAGTGGAGTGCCGGCTGCCTTCACTCTGACTCTCTCTGCAAGCTGTACAGATTTTCTGTATTAATTCTTTATGAGCCTTTATAAAGATGGCCCATTGACAAAAGGCCAGCATTGATTATTCATTTCAAAGCTGACTACATTCCAAGCTGTTTGAAGTAGTGTTATAGCAACAGTCAGCAGTCTTCTTAGAGAAACTAGGCTGTGTGTAGCGGGGTTAATTTTACCCTCAAAATCAAATGGATTGGGTTATGTGAGGTTATGTGTGTTAAATGTATAAAGCGCGACCTAAAATCCGTCAAACCTGCCCTTTTGATGCAAAGCTCAGTCACTGAAACCCATATCGAAATGTAGGATCCAAAAGCCAGCCTCCCATTGCACGCAGACTAATGAATGCTGACTCTCATAAGCAGCTTCCATCTGCTGTGACTGATGGAAATTTGAGAAAGCTTTAGAAATGTTTGGCGAAGGGCCAATGGAGATTTTAAAACTTTATTCACTTGAATGAATTTGGGCTCATCCCTGCCTGGCTGTGATCCCATGAGACTAAAGGAATATATTTGCAGCCCCACTAATATAGTATCATTTTCTGACGCCAGGCATGAAATTCCCAGTACATTTCAATATTGCCAATTTTACTTGAGAAGGAGAAACATTTACAGTCCACTAAGAAATTATGATGTTCTTACAATCACCCAGGTAACAACAATTTGTATTGAAAGCACTTTAAAAGCTATAAAGTGATTCCAGGTGCCTCACAGCCAAACCAGATCAGAATTTTTAAATAGGTGACCAAATTTGGTGAAAGTGGTAGGATTTAAGAAATATCTTGAAGGAAATGTGTTGAAGAGAGAAAAGGGTTTGGGCAGGGAATTCAAGACAATGGAAGTCATGCTCAAAAAACAAGAGGGAACTCAGCAGGTCAGGCAGCATCTGTGGAGGGAATGGGTAGTCAACGTTTCCAGTCAGGACCCTTCTCCAGACTGGAGTCATGCTGCTGATCATGTTCTGGCATTGACTGGGCCAGTGTAGTTCAGCACACAGCCATCAAAGGTGAACATGGTTTGGTGCAAATAAAAGCAGAACATTCTCTGCCTCAGAAGGAAGTGGAGGCCAATTCACTGGATGTTTTCAAGTGAGAGGGCTAACAGAATCAAGGGATATGGGGAAAAAGCAGGAATGGGATACTGATTTTGGAAGTTCAGCCATGATCACATTGAATGGCGGTGCTGGCTTGAAGGGCCGAATGGCCTACTCCTGCACCTATTTTCTATGTTTCTATGTTTTTGAAATGGAAATGGTCTTTCTGAAAAACACTTGTGGTTTGAAATCAACTTTTTAATTCCATTAAAAGACATATTATAAATTTGTTAAGCTTTAGTTTAATGGGCCAGTGGATAAAGGCACCATCAAGGGTAATATTCATCACATTTCCCTTACATTTTATTCTACCTAATCCATAAAACACTTGTAATGTCTTCTTCCATTCCCATTTTAGGAAATATTGCCCAATCTTACTTTGATTAATTAATTCCCCAGAAGGGTTCCAACTCTTGGCAGCTGGGCAGTGACCCCTGCTGGACTTAGAGCAAGTGTTGATGTTGGGTGAGGAGAGCACTGGGCAAACAGTAATGGTGGAGCAGTTTGCTCACAACAGTTGAATACGCTTGCAGGGGAGCAATGTCCAATGGTGCACGATGCCAAAAGAATGTCAGAGCAACCAGACCTGGACATCAGAATAAACCAAATTTTAAGTTATTGACACATTGGGAACAGGGTGTTTTGACTTGGTGGCATAGATAACCTGGATGTAAGCCCACTGGCAGTTTTTTTCTTTCTGACACATGGAGTCATAGAACATCTAAACAGGCCCTTCGGCCCAACCTGCCCATGCCGACCAAGATGCCCCATCTAGTCCCACTTGGCCGCATTTGGTCTTTTTTCCTCTAAACCTTTCCATTCCATGTGTCTTTCCAATGTCTTTTTTGATACAAACAATGAACTAACAAAATCATTCTAAAGCCCCATTCAATTAGATTGAGTATGCATGATGACAAGCCATTGTTTAGAGGGACACTCCAAGGACAGAATTTGATTAATTCAGGAAGTGGAATGAGAAAGCAAGGAAGTGACAAAATGAGCGTAGACATTGAAAGACGACATGCTCTTTCACATTTCCACCTATCCAGCAATAACATTGCCTCTCATGTAATATCAATATGCAACATCATACCACTTTCTCAGGGCCACCTTCAACATGTTTTCCATCCATCCCATTCACCACATGCCTTTCCTCTCACATATTATGTAGCAAAATGAGAAGACGAAAGTCAAAGCATGGGAAGTAACCTTCCAACCTTTGTTGCATTTTAATTGCATAGCATGTGGTGCAAGAGATAAAGAGAGATAAAATGTCTGGTCTTTTGAAAGTTTAATATGAGGGATTCACTTCTAACTGCTGATGGAATTATGTTCATGCACTCTTGTGGTGAACAATATTCACTCATGTAGATGACATTAACAATGGGTGAAATGTGTACATGAATAATGATGGCAAAACACTTTTATCCAAGCTATTTTAACATGTCATTAATCCCGCATGGTCTCAAAGCTTCATGCACAGGGTGGTTAGGTTTAGTTTATTTTAGTTTAGCGGTACAGCATGGAAACAGGCCCTTCAGCCCACTGAGTCCATGCCAATCAGTGGTCACTAATTCTATCCTCTACCCTAGAGACAATTTTTACAGAAGCCAATTAACCTACAAACCTGCATGTCTTTGGAATGCGGGAGGAAACCGTAGCACCCAGAGAAAACCTACATGGTCACAGGGAGAATGTACAAACTCCGTACAGATAGCACTTATAGTCAGGATTGAACCCAGGTCACAGGTGCTGTAAGGCAGCAACTTTACCGCTGCACCACCGTGCTATCCCTGTCGTTGCCCAGGTACAAGTCGGTTATGGAGATGACTCCTCAGAAGAGTTTACAAATCTCTAATGACCATCCACCAGTAAGATAACCACACCCATCTGCGAGTACTTGTTGGGTTTTCATCAGTAGACTCACAAATTGCGAGTGACCAAACATATCGGAAGGTACTGGATGTCCAGTAAGACATGGAAAAAGCACCACTGATACTATCAATAATCTAGAAACTTATGGAGCTGCAATAAAAATGTGTGTGGTACTGACTGCCAACTCAACTGTGCTATGCACACTTGGAGATAGACTAGAGTGTCCCTATAAAACATGCATTGCTGGCCACTGTGATGCTGTTTATCCGGAAAATTAAACACTATTCCAATTGCTTCTTCACAGATGCGGACATCATTGTTTTGAGTCTATTTATTGTCCGTCCCTAATTGCCACTGAACTGAGAGGCAATTAAGAAGCAACCATCTTAATGGGTCCAAAATCACTTAAGGGCCTGATTTTTTCCCTGATGGGCATGAGTGAACCAGATGGATTCTTACAACAGTCTGCTAGTTTCATGGTCAACGTTACTGAGAGCGACTTTAATTCCAGATTTATTTTATTATTAAATTGAAATTCCCCAGCTGCCAGAGTGAGATTACAGTAGAATCCTCAGAATCAATAATCCAGAACACAGTTGCTTGTCTGTACAATACTGCTCTCCCTAATGGATATCTGCATGGAGCAACAAAACCAGCAGTTAAATAAATGGATTAAGGCTTTTACCAATATGCTATGAATGCGAGAGTCAGAAGGTTTTCTGTCTGGCTTTGACCCTTCATCTCCCCAATGATCTGGAGCAAGTTCTTCAACTTATTGCTAGTAAGACAGAGCAGTTGGTCTATTACAACGATGACGATGACATTCTCATCAGTCTGAAGAAGGGTCTCGACCCGAAACGTCACACATCCCTTCTCTCCAGAGATGCTGCCGGACCTACGACTCCAGCATTTTGTGATACCTTTGATTTGTACCAGCATCTGCAGTTATTTTCCTACATGATGACATGGCAGTTGGGTCAATGCAAAATGCTTCCCTTCTTGCCTTTTACTTTGCCTTCATTCAATATTCCACATTCTCATGTCTGTCTTGTCACCTGAATTGATTATAGAGACTTCTTGGACTTCAATCCTTGATGTTCAATACTCAATCTTTCTAAAGTCCTCTTCCACTTAATTCCCCTACTGATATCAATCTCTATCTTGTATACACAAGGACTCTGCACCCACTGCCCCCTGGGCCAAGAGGTTCCAAAGATCACAACTCTCTTTTTTAATTTCAGTTTTAAATGGGGATCCATTCATTCCCCACTCACCTCACATAACTTAATCTGCAATTGTTCCCTTTCATTTAGGACAATTAGTATGCTCTCAATAGTTACCCTGTCTAGCCCCCTAAGAATCTTAAATATTTCAATAGGATTTTCTCACATACTTTTAAACTTCAATGAGTAGAGTCCCAACCTGTATCCCCAAATATCTTTGTGCAACATCTTTCTACATTTTTGATCCATTTAAATAATGAACTGATTTTTCCTCTTTCATCCAAAATAAACAAGTTCACATTTTAGAAACTAGGAACAGGAGATACTGTTTTTTTTAAAAAAAGTCACAAAGTGCTGGAGTAACTCAACGGGTCAGGCAGCATCTCTGGAGAACTTGAATTCGAGATGTTTCTGGATGGGGTCATTCCTCAAACCAGCAAACTTCTTCAAGGCATACCTGAAGGAGATTTTGCACTGGAGCAGAAAATGTAGAAACAAGGACCTACAGATACTGGATTACCAAAAGGCACAATTTCCCACATTATACTCTAGTTTCCCATTCAATTTCTTTCTATCAATTTTTTGTATACTCCTTACAATTTGCCAGCTCACCTATTTCTGTGTCATCTGCAAATTTGGCTACTCTAAATTAACTTATTTTCTCCTGTTCACTAATATATATATTAAACAGTTGTAGACCCATTGCTGATCCATTGCGATGCCCATTGGTTACAAATTGCCAACCTGAAATTGATTCCCTTATCCATACTCTCTGCCCTGATGGCTAATCTTCTATCCATTCCAATCTATTACCTCCAATAACATGGGTTCTTATTTTGTGACTTTGTGCCTTTTGTGCAGCGGCTCGTTAAATGACATGGATGATATTAGTTTTTAACATGGATTTAGTAAGGAAAGCAGTTGCATTTGTAAAGAGTAATGGTGAGAAGACATGTGGAGTATTGTGTAAAGTATTAGTTTCCTTATTTAAAGAAGGATGTTAGTGCTTTGGAGGCAGTTCAGAGAGTAATGCATCTAATGGGTTCTCTTAAGAAACGAAAGGCACAAATTGCTGGAGTAACGTAACAGGTCAGGCAGCATCACCAGTAACTCAACAGGTCAGGAACATGGATAGGTAACATTTCAGATCAGGACCCTTCTTCAGAATTGAGTCTGCAGAAGGGTTATGACCCTAATCGCCATCTGTCCATGTTCTCTAGGGATGCTGCCTGCCCACTGAGTTACTCCAGCAATTTGTGTCTTTTTTTTGTAAACCAGTGCCTGTTTCCACATTTGTTGTGGAAAGGTTGGACAAGATAGCCTACATCTGATGGAATTTAAAAGATTGAAACAGAGAAGATCCTCACAGGTCTTGATCCTCTGGATGTGGAGAGCACAATTCCTCTTATGAGAAAGTGTCTGTTTAAAAACACAGGCTCCCCCATCAGAGGCAAAGCAATATGTTTTCTCTTGCTCAAAGAATAGTCAAAGTAGTCTTTGAATATTTTTATGTTTGAAGCAGAGGGATTCATGATAAGCAAGAGGATGAAAGATAACTGTGGGCAGGCCAGAATGTAAAATTGAGATTACAGTTAGATCAGTCATGATCTTATGCAACAGACCGGACTCAAAGGGTTCAATGCCCTTCCCCTTCTCCAAATTTGCCTTACGTTAATCATATGTTCCTGAAATTAATATAGGGGCTCACCGGGTTATGGATGACCCGACTTCCAAGAAATCTGAGAAGTAGAAACAAGGAACAGCAGATGGAAGTTTACAAAAGAGGATACAAAGTGCTGGAGTAACTCAGTGGGTCAGTTAGCATCTCTAGAGAACATGGAGAGGTGACGTTTTGGGTTGGGAAAAGGGTCCCAGCACAAAATATCACCCATCCAGGTTCTCCAGAGATGCTGCCTAAGCCGTTGAGTTACTCCAGCAATTTGGGTCTTTTTTAATGGAAATCTGACCATGCAAATTCTCCCATACATATTTGAAGCATTTTTCAAGATAGCCATAATATAAAATGTTTCATTAATGACAAGATATCTTATATATTCCATTAGTTTAATTATGAGTAGTGTTAGGGTGAATATTTGATGAAATTAAAGAATTATAGCAAGCCTATATTAAATAACATGATATTGGTAGCTACAGAAAATTGACCTTCTGACTTATCGATATATTGGGGTATGGACAGTTGTCAGGAAAGAGTCTTTACATAATCTGGGAACAGCTTGTATTTAAAACGGTTCTATTTTACAATATTCGTTCAGTTATCTTTAAAATTCTTTTTCAGTAAACCAGTAAGTTAGAAATATAAACTGCTATATATTTACAATGCAAATGATTTAGAGTTGTGCTCATTTGTAATCTTTTCTTTGATCCCAAGTCCGGTCATTTTTTACATATTGGAATCATTTTATTTGAGACTTAATTGTTCACTTCCCTTGCTAAAAATAAAGTCTATATTTAATAATTTACCATTGAGTATTCTCTGCATAATTATCACATTTCCTTTATTATACCAAACTTTCCATTACAGATAGTAAGATTTTCCCTTGAGTGGATAAACTGCTGTTAATTAAGTTCAGAATATATCATGTTTTTTTAATTTATTAATATTTTCAGAATCTGGACATTGCTGGTAAAGCCAGTAACTCAAGCCCATCCCTAATTGTCCTAGAGAGGGTGAGGGAGAGTCATCTTCTTGAACCACTGTATACCTTCTTTGAAGATACCTCCATAATGTTGCGAGATAGGAGCTCCAAGATCTACACATCTACACTCAGCCATGATGAACAACATGATAACATTTCAGTGGTTTTTAATTAAAACTGATTACATTGCAGCACATCTCTCTCAGTCTTTCAATTCCCTGACTAATGAAGGCCAGAATGCCAAAAGCCTTCTTCATCAAATCTATCTACCTGCGATACCACTTTCAGCTAACTATATAACCATATAACCATATAACCATATAACCATATAACAACTACAGCAGGGAAACAGGCCCATTCGGCCCTACCAGTCCACGCCGACCACTCTCCCTGACCTAGTCTCATCTACCTGCACTCAGACCATAACCCTCTAATCCCCTCTTATCCATATACCTATCCAATTTACTCTTAAATAATAAAATCGAGCCTGCCTCCACCACTTCCACCGGAAGCCCATTCCATACAGCCACCACCCTCTGAGTAAAGAAGTTACCCCTCATGTTACCCCTAAACTTTTGTCCCTCAATTCTGAAGCTATGTCCCCTTGTTGGAATCTTCCCCACTCTCAAAGGGAAAAGCCTACCCACGTCAACTCTGTCCGTCCCTCTCAAAATTTAAAAAACCTCTATCAAGTCCCCCCTCAACCTTCTATACTCCAAAGAATAAAGACCCAACCTGCTCAACCTCTCTCTGTAGCTTAAGTGCTGAAACCCAGGCAACATACCTGTACTTGTGGATTTTTCTGCTCTATAACACTCCCCAGGTCCCTACTGTTCACTATAAAGGTCCTGCCCTAGTTTAACTTCCCAATTTGCAACATCCCACACTATCTGCATTAAACCACATTAACCATTCCTTTGCCCACCTGCCCAGCTGATCAAAATCCTGCTCAAACAGAGACCCATTTAATTCCCCTCAATGAATAATCTCATCTGCCCGGTGGAACTTGTCCACACTATTGACACCCTTGCCTCTCTTTTCCATCTTTTTCCCCTCCATTCCACCAGTCTGAGGAAGGATCTTGACTCGAAACATCATCTGTCAATTCCCTCGATAGATGCTGCCTGACCTGCTGAGCTTTTCCAGCACTTTGTGCTTTGCTCAAAACCTTTTTTATTCTTGTCACTGTTAAGGATACCCACTATTTTAGTGTCATCTGCAAACTTATTTCAATAAGTGCCTTGTACATTCTCAACTATTGCATCCTCTGGTGAGACGGACTGGTGTAAGCACAACAGGGTGTATAATTAGGGTGAAAGATGGCGTCAGAGTAAAGTGAACAGGGATAGAAGTTAGAGGAGACATTGGAATACAAGTGCTGCGTAAGTTTGTGATCTTTGATGTCAGAATGGAAGAAAAAATATTTTGTGGCAGAGATTAGAATTTAAAAGAAACCACAACAGCTTTGAGTTGTTAACTCTGATACCGATTGCTTCCCAGAGTAGTGACCACATGTTTGGCAGCCATGTGGTCTCTACAAGATTGATCCCAGGGGAATTACGTGAATGATCCCAGGAAAGATTGGGCTAACATACGATGAATATTTGACGGCACTAGGCTGTCCCCTGTTTGATGGCACTGGGCCATTGAAACTCAATGAATAATGAAAGGCCTGGATAGAATGAATGTGGAGAGGATGTTTCTACTCATGGGAGCATCTAGGACCAGAGGCCATAGCCTCAGAAAAAAGGATGTACCTTTAGAAAGGAGATGAGGAGGAATTTCTTTAGTCAGAGGGTGGTGAACCTGTGGAATTCATTGCGACAGAAGGATGTGGAGGCCAAGTCAATGGATATTTTTAATGCAAAGATTGGTAGATTTGTGATTAGTACTGGTGTCAGGGGTTATGAGGGTTGAGAGGGAAAGATAGATCTGCCATTTTTGAATGGCGGAGCAGACTTGATAGGCTGAATGGCCTCATTTTACTCCTATAACATGAACTTATGAACTTAATATGTGGCCATCTTGCAGTTCAGTGAGGCGGTAAACAACACACATCACCATAGGACAGGGGTGGACTACTTTGTAATGTGCTTATTTAAACTGTCAGCCTCATAATGGATAGGACACGAAGGGCTGGAATAACTCAAATGGTCAGGCAGCATTCCTGAAGGACAACAATGGGCAATGTTTTGGGTCAGGACCCTTCTTCAGACTGAAGAAGGATCCTGACTTGAAACATCACCTATCTTTGTCCTCCAGAGATGCTGTCTGATCTGCTGAGATACTCCAGCCCTTTGTGTTTGACGCAAGATTCCAGTATCTGCAGTTCCTTGTGTCGACCTCAGAATTGAAGTTGTACACCCACCATCTTCTGTAAGATGCAACATCTTATTTGGTCTCTGAATGTCCCAGGCTTTCGGTTTGGCTTTAAACCTGTGGTCAAATGGCCTAACTGCTTGCCTCTGTAGGGGAAGTTCTGGGAGTTCATTTCTTCCAGCTACATTTTCATTGCAAGTACATTTCAAGAGGGGCTGAAATTGACTTCAAATGCTTATTAGTTCAAAATTCGCAAGCACTCACTCAAACACCCACTTAAGATCTGTTCTGCCCCAGTTTTCACCTTCCACTTTAGCCCCCTCCAGTAGCAACTCAAAGCTAATTGCAGTAGCTGTCATTATCAAAGGAATAATGCACAAGGTACGTTCATCCAGATACAAATTAAAGTTTTCAGTAGAAGTGAAATCTCTTTAAATTCATCAAAAATAACACTCACTGAAAGTTCCAGTAGACCTCACATAGAGTCGAGCAGCACAATTGCTGTTCATAACAACTTAAACTAATTACTCTCCTCCCACTTCTTTCCAGTAGAATGGTAATTCCCACTTAACCAAACAACATCAGCACTAACACGACTATTGATTTCTTGACAAACTGAGCTGTTGTGAAAAGAAATGTCTGTTTCTCCACCAAACAATGGTGTCCGTGTCTGAATGGGCCATAGGGTCCACCCAGTTTGCAAGGCTAAGAACAAGGATAAAAAAGATTGCTTTTGGCTGATTATCCTCAAGGTATTTTTCTGAACCAGTGCGACATTTTGGGATTCAAATTGTTATTTATTTTACACCTTTGCCTCCAGTGGACAGGCAGCTGCACTGTGCAGCTGAGGAATTATAATGATGACAAAGTATCTCAGACACCTTCATGAGCCCTGGGCTTTGGGGGGTGCAGGGGGGGGGGGTGAATGAGTCATAGTCATAGAGTGATACAGTGTGGAAACAGGCCCTTTGACCCAACTTGCCCACACCAGCCAACATGTCCCAGCTACACTTGTCCCACCTGCCAGCAATTTGGTCCATATCCCCCCAAACTTGTCCTATCCATGTACCTGCCTAACTGGTTCTTAAATGTTTGGACAGTCCCTGCCTGAACTACCTCCTCTGACAGCTTGTTCCATACACCCACCACCCTTGGTGTGAAAAATCAAGGGATGCTCAGGAGATAAGAAGTGACAACTGATAACATTAAAAAGCTGTGAAGGAATATCATTGCCGATAGTGTTTATTGTGAGTGATAATGCAGCTCCATGCTTTTTTCATACCACGTCCATCCCTAAACAACACTAACGCAATTAGTAAAGATGTTTTAGCACGGACTGTCAGCAATCAGATCTCTGTTAGCTCTTGTCTGAAGTTTTAGATTGCACTTGCTTTTTAAGCTTCACTCGCATTGCTCTCATCTTACTGCACTAAATGCATAATGCAGAGCTTACATGCTTCTCATTAGCCATTCTAAAATATTTTTAGTGCTTCATTTTACATAATGGAGGAGCATTATGGATTTCATAAAATGCTTAATGATTCAGAAAGTTGATGAAGTAAACAGGAAGGACAAAAGTGAACACTATGTATATGTAATGATGTGTAATGCTAATTCCAAGTCTTTGGGGGAATAACAAAGGATGGAAATTGCCTGGAGGCACACAATCTATTTATATGATTTTGTTATTTTTCTTCAAAAACAATTTAAATGTATTTGCACCAATTTATGTTTTGATGGTCAAAATCAATTTTAAGAAAGTATGGACTATTTAAAAGACATAGATCATTACAGGGGTTATTTTAAAAGTTTCATCTCTGGATAAAGCCCATATCATGCCCTTGAGGTAATTCAAGCAATGTGCAGAGATATGATACCAAACACATGCACCCTCTATTAGTTTCTTGGTCCTGGGCCTAGTCACTGTAAATAAAACATACCCTGTGAGTTCACCCTACTACGAGTGTTGGTGTGGTCACTGCCAAACCTGGCATTATCCCTGACACCGTAGCATTCATTTCAAGAGGAATTGAATATAGAAGCAATTGCTGAGGCTTTATAAGGTGCCGATCAAACCACATATGGAGTATTGTGAGCAGCTTTGGGTCCCATATCTGAGGAAGCATGTGCTGGCATTGGAGAGGGTCCAGAGGAGGTTTAAGCGAATGATCCCGGTTCAATCCTGACTATGGGTGCTGTCTGTACGGAGTTTGTACATTCTCCCTGTGACCATGTGGGTTTTCTCCAGGATCTCTAGTTTCCTCCCACACTCCAGACGTACAGATTTGTAGGCTAGTTGGCTTGGTATAATTGGGAATTGGCTCTAGTGTGTGTAGGATAGTGATAGTGTGCGGGGATCGCTGGTCGGTGCCGACTTGGTGGGCCAAAGGACCTGTTTCCGCGATGTATCTCTAAATTCGCTCTCTAATGGCCAATGTGCCTGCTCTGCAAGAGGCTGGTAACTTAATACGAGGCAACCTTAAATGCCAGATTTTCTGTATCCCTGGTTTCTAGGGAGGCAAAGTTACCAGTGTGAAGGGAGATACACAGTGTACCCAGCCACTAATCAACTGGTATGGATTTAATGCCCTGGAAAGCCAAAAGGGGCTTGATGTTTTTTTTAAAAATACAAACATTTTGAACACAAACATCATACAATGATGAAAATCCTCCCTCTCCCCAGAAGGTCATTCTTTGGCCAGAGATTCTATGGCAAGCAGGCGTTGTGGATGTGGCATAGTTCCAACATACTGCAGTGAAGGAGTAAGTGGCAGAAAGCCTATATAGGTGCATCCCAGCATTTAATGTTCACACTGGAACTCAGTGATAATACTAACCATTCCAAAACCTCATGAAAGATGGATATTTCTAGGCAGACTGAGCATTGGATTTAGAATATATTCTTAATTGTGCTGCAAAAATATTGGCTGAAGCAGAGAGAGTGGGAGCATGGAAAGCCAGGTTTTGGCTGCAGCTGTAATTTCCTTTGGTTCTGTGAAAATTTGCTGAATTAGCCCCAAATGGCCTGAAAAACAATTGCGTGAGCCAATGTCATCTTCAGTTTTCAATCAAAGCCATTCAATAGTCTTCTGCCAGCAGCCTTGTGACACCTGTTCTCTTCCTCGTAAGCTGAACAGACCCTGAGGGGAATGCTGTGATGGACACAGTGAATGACCAATTGTACTTAGCATTCAGGCTTCAGTCCAATTCAAAGCTTCAATGCACTGAAAGATCGGGCCACCCAAAGGAAAATACTTTGGAGTGGAACAATAAACATGATGAGGTCCAAAGGGGCTGCATAGTTTGTCCTAGAGACAAAGCTGTTCTCTACTTGGCCCCAGATACGGTTCACACTGCCCAACCATGGTATGAAAGTGGCCTGATAACCTATTGTGATTGAGCAGCCTTTCTCAAACTGAATGATTGTACAGATCTCGAGACAGCCTGTCAGTCAATCTGCCTGAGTGCCCATTTTGAGAAAATTTGCAATTTAAGTAAGAACGTAGCAAAATTCAAATCCGTTGGGCAACTAAGCATTTTACTTAACCTTTGATTGTTCAACGGCATAGAGTGGAGAATACAAACAACATTGCATCCACACATGACTGATAGAAGAGAAATGCAACAAAATATATAGTATATTGATTTCAACGTTTCAGTTAGACATTTTATTTTAAGAAATCAAACTACTTAAGAGATTTGCAATCTTTCACCATGGATATTCCAGGATAAAAGTTGGACTTTAGTTTACAATCATCTTTGAAGAATTAAGTGAACTTTCAAGAATTTGTTGCTTTCACCTGACTGAGAATGTGGGACAGCTGGATTCTACAGTTTTAACATAACAAATGCAACATATGGTCTTTGGGTCAAACACATATCAAAGATAAGTTTTTGAAAAGGGTGAAAAGAACATCATTATGGTTCCTGTTCTGGAAGCCAATGCTTGCCGTAGATGAGTGACAGGCAAAATTAAGTGGATACTGTTAAAATATGAATTAATAATATAATATCACTTTTAATAGCCAAGATCAGACATGAACAGTCCAATTCAATTCCAAATCGTTTGTTCCCACAATCTGGGAATAACTTTAATGAGGAGGGTCTTCTAGGGTCATCAGAAAAAGCATGGCTTAATGATGAAAAGATAGTGCTGATAGATAGATCGATAGTTCATATGCCTAAACACACCAAATCAAACCAAAAACTATTACTACAGGGAGATAAAACTCTTCCCCAAAACCACAAAGAAATTAGATCCCTCAGATTGATCCTTCTCCTTCCAATCTATTCAAGAAATTAATCACATTCTGAGGAATGGAATTTAAAATGCAGGCATAAACATGTGGGCCAACAGGTTTATGTTTGTGGCTCTGCTTCACTACCTCCTCTGGTTCTATTTGTTACTACTCACCCTATTAACATAACCTTCTATTACATTCTCCTTCATCTATTTATCCAGCTACTCCTTAAAATTAAATGAATAGATGTCGCAGACAATGAAACAAAACAATCATTAGGTGACTGTAAATCCCAAAAGTGGCATGCAGAATATGTAAAGGAGAAGGGGCTAAATTGTTTTTGCTGGGACAAATCTAAAATGTTTGTTAAGAAACATTTGGACGCTAATCGACATTTGAAGAGGTACACGGATAGAAAGATTTAGAGGGATATGGACCAAACATGGGCAGGTGGGACTAGTGTAGATGGGGCATCTTGGTCGGCATGGGCTAGCTGGGGCGAAGGGCCTGTTGCCATGCTGCATGACTCTACGACTCTATGTGTCTAGCACACAGTAACTTTCAGTCTGAAGAAGGGTCTCGACCCGAAACATCAACCTTTCCTTCTCTCCAGAGATGCTGCCTGTCCCGCTGAGTTACTCCAGCTTTTTGTGTCGATCTTCGTGAGTGGTGAAGCCTGTTTGGGTGATGCCCCATGTAATAAGAATCTTGCTAAAGGGACTAACATTACAAGAAGTTTGTGGACTATTAACCAGCTATTTTGCAATGTTAATTGTTGCATTCTATCTGCCATGGGTAAATGGGCCTTGTTGTTATAGAGAATGATGTATAAAAATACTGTGCAAAAAGAAGTTATTAACTTGCTTAATAATTTATTGCTCATTACTGGAAAGCCTGGGGTTTTTTTGGGGGGTTTTTTTTAATCAAAAAATGTATTCAATTATTTTTTTTTAAATTTACAATACAATAAAACAAAACAGAACACACCACCAGAATACAATACAAACAAATATACCAAATGAAACTATTATACAATTATATTACAATCCCTATCTAGGATGCATCCAATCCCCCAGGATACCCGTGGACAGTACACAGCCCCTCTCCATCAGCACCCGGGCACAGATGTAACTTGGAATGGTAACCAGCTTTTTTAAAATTTTTAATCAAAAATATTTATTCAAATATTAAAATAATATATACAATACAATAAAACCACAACAGAACCCACCACCAGAATACTATACAAACAAATATACCAATTGAAACGGTTATACAATTATATTACAATCCCCATCCAGGATACATCCAATCCCCCGCGGTGCCCAGCGGTCCCGGAAATGCTCCAGGGTGCCCGTGGACAGCGCATAGTCCCTCTCCAACACGGGCGCGGATGTAACCCCGGAAAAGGGGTAGGCAGCTGGCACGGGCAAAGCCCTCTTCCGCCTGGCGCCTTGAGTCGCGGATGGCCAGCTTGGCCAGGCCCAGGAGCAACCCAACCAGGACATCTTCGGCCCTACCCTCTCCCCTACGCACAGGGTGTCCAAAGATGAGGATGGGGGGTGAAAAGTGCAGCCAAAAAGCAAGGAGCAGCCCCATTAGATATTGGAACAGGGGCTGCAACCTCACACACTCCATGTACACGTGGTACACAGACTCTTCCAACTCGCAAAAGTGGCAGGCGGCTGGCGAGTCTGTGAACCGCGCGAGGAACAGGTTGCAGGGGACTCCTCGGTGTAATACCCTCCACCCCAGGTCTCTGATGGAGAGGGGCAGAATCCCTGCATAGAGGGACCCCCACCGCGAGCCCCCCTCGCAACCGGAAGGCAACACCGACCGCCACTTAGGGACCAGGGCGAGGAAGTGCAGGGTGTGGAGGAGGAGCCCGTACAGGACTCGCCTCCCTGCGTCTCGGAGGGAGATGAAGGGTGTCGAGGAAATGCGGCTCATGTTATGTGGGACCGGCTCCCGGGAAGGATTACAGCGCCTGGGTCCGACGAGTACTTCCGGTTGAGCGGGGGATTGCTCAGCCGCAAGTACTCCACACGTTTGAGCGCCCCCGACACCCGGCGGGGCGGGACAAGGGCCGGCTGCTCTCACGCCTGGTCCGCCGCCCTCCGCCAGCGGAGGGGGGGGGCCCGGCTGACAGTAACCAGGTTCCAGACTCTCAGCAAGTCTCGGTAGAAGCCGGGCATCACCAGCAGGACAGCATGGCTGACGCCCACCATCGGGATCCGCGTACCTGCTTGAAGGCAGCCGCCCCGTTGGAAAAAGTGCGTCGCCAGCACGCTGGAAAGCCTGTTGGCTGGTGAATTGTTAACTTTTACGATAGATAAATTATATTGACATTGTGTTTGGGGAACACAAATGGCTACAAGGGACAACAAAGCAATGTGTTCAAGATGCCACGTAAGTATCAAAGCTTTGCAGAAAACGAATGCATTTTTCATGCCTTGTCCTGCTGTCAGTATGAGCTCCTACAAAGTATGCTTCTGAATAATCCTTTGGATTTTGGTGAATATTGCCTGATTAAGGAATTGCCTTATCATTATCCTTTTCCTTTCAATGTTTGCCAAAATGAACAAGCCCATCATTGATCTATTTGCTACCTCTTGACTATTGTATAGTGATTAGTATAACAGATACCCCTGACTATTGGATAGTGATTAATATTACATATGTTCCTTGAAGTGTCTTAGAACAGGTGGAGACATAAAAATTGCACCTAAGGCCTGCAAATGCAGTTCTCATCAGTTGTTTCAAAGGAGGTGCTCCTGGATCTGTAAACATCTTTTCTGATGGCAGATAAGGAGACCATTCAGCCCATCACGTCTATGGTGGCTCTCAAGCCTATTGACCCCATTTATTTCCCTGATACCAATTTCCTCCCATCTGCTTAGCAACCCCTTGTTGATTCTCCTACCACCCATCTTCACTGCGGGCAATGTAAAGGAGCCAATTAACCTCCTTGGTCTTTGGGACGTGGAAGGAAAAGTGAAACGTGCAGGGGAAACCCACACCATCTCGTGGACAACTTGCAAACTCCACACAGATATCAGGAGAGGTCTGGATTGAACCTGGATTGGTGTAGCTGTGTCATAGCTGTACCTCCTGCACTGCCATTGTGCCACCCCTGCAGCATGCCGACTACCTTCCTCAGTGCCAGCAGTGTCAGTAAATGGTTACTGTGCAACTGCTCAATGGGATCATGCATTACTGAATCATTACTGCACACCTGAAGGAAGTCTTTCAATCATTTGCTGCCCCCGCATAGAGCATGTGAAGGAATCAGGTTAAAAAAAAGACGCAAAGATCTGCTGTAAATTAAAAGGTCAGGCAGCATCGCCAGGGAACATGGGTGGACGATGTTTCAGGTTGGAACCCTTCTTCAGATTAAATCAGGTAAGTTTGTCTTGGTGGCAGCATCGGCTTGGGAGAGAGGATATCATCTGTGATAGAGCTCCAGAAATAGAGCAGTGTGGTGCTTGTGCCTGGGATTAAAATGGACTTGGAATCAGGGTGAGGGTTGTTAGTCGCGGTGGGGAATGGAATGACAGGCTGACGGCAGCATTTAATGGGGGATTTTCTGGGCAGGAGGGATCACCAATCAGAATGAGTGTTCAGCTGAGTGGTAGTTGAACATAGAACATAGAACAGTACAGCACAAGAACAGGCCCTTCAGTCCACAATGTCCATGCCAAACACAATACCAAGATACACTAATCTCATCTGCCTGCACATGATCCATATTCCTCCATTCTCTGCGTATCCATCTGCCTAGCCAAAAGCCTCTTAAACACCACTATTGTATCTACCTCCACCACCACCCCTGGCAGCATGTTCTAGCCATTCATTACCCTTTGTGTAAATCACTCCATTCAGCACCCCTGCCCATCTCCTTTAAATGGTGCCCCTCTCACCTTAAAGCTTTGCCCCCTATTCTTTGATTTTGCCATCTGGGGTTAAAGGTTCTGACTGACTACCCCATCTTTGCCTCTCAGAATTTTAGATACTTCCAGCAGGTATCAGTCAACCTCTGGCGTTCCAGAGAAAACAAGTCTGTCCAACCTCTCCTTGTAGCTAATACCCTCTAACCCTGGCATCATTCTGATAAACCTTTGGTTGGGTGGAATCAGGTCAAGTAAGGAATGTAACATTAGTGGAAGGGTGGAAGATGTTGAGGATTGGCACCTTGGGAGAGTGTTCATAGGAGAGTCAGTAAATAAACAGCTAAATAAATTGATGTGTAGATGCTTCTTTAAGCCGAAGATAGACACAAAATGCTGGAGTAACTCAGCGGGACAGACAGCATCTCTGGTGAGAAGGAATGGGTGACGTTTCAGGTCGAGACCCTTCTTCAGACTGAAGAAGGGTCTGAAGAAGAGTCTCGACCCAAAATGTCACCCATTCCTTCTCTCCGGAGATGCTGCCTGTCCTGCTGATTTACTCCAGCATTTTGTTTCTATCTTAGGTTATTACCTGAGTCAGCTTCTCGTTGCCAGGCTGAGACCAGCTGAGAAAGCACCCTATAAATTGCACAACAACGGGTCTCAGGAGCACTGGGGATGCCAACATCTGGAGTAATGACCTGCAAGCAATGCAGATCCCTCCAAGTAAATGAAGATACCAGTAATAGTATCTGAATGTGTGCCGCATGTTGTTGATTGTCACTGTATATGCCCAGTGTCCTCTGTATCACACATCGGGAAGAGAGGTAGGAAATGGGTCATTAAAGTCCTCATATAATAGACTAATGTAATATAATTCTTTCATTTTCTATAATTTTTAAAATTTTACTTAAAAATGTGATCATATGGTACAGACAAGCATGCTGTTAGCAATTACAATTTCTAGGAACAATGTGCACCTGGGTTTCCTTCTATCAATCTTGTAACAATTGTGTTATTTAATATTAATTGAGCTGTTGACCAAACACAGCCATTAATCAGTATAGAGTTAATCTGCAGTCGCAGACATAACAGGAAGAAATCCCGAATAGGGAACCTTGGAGTTCTGACGTTCCCATTTTCTCCCGAGAACGCTACACTTCTCACAAGTCACAAATCAAATTTCTCACAAGCTGTAACCCGATGTTATTTTCTGGAGGAAATCATTCTAGTCTGGTCATGATAGGTTCAGGTTCAGCACATGTGGTGTCACCGTCGCTCTCCAGCATTTCCTTCCGACATCCTTTCCCATATCGCATGAAATGCAACGAATGAGCAACATGAGGCACAATAACTGGTTTAGTCATTTTTATTAAAGGCACCTCAGCATCCTCCCACAAACTCTCCGCCTCTTGCATTAACCCCCACAGCATTGTGCAGCATTTCCTGCTCTCTGCTGTTTGCTGTACCTTTTGAACAGAGTCACACGTTGTTGCAGGCAGCTGGGAATGACCTGGGGTATAAGAGCGGTGATGTCACCCTGCCCAGGGATTACAGCTGCTTCCTCACCAGTGAAACAGAACTTCTCTAAAGGTGCAAATTTTGATTTATACCAAGCCCAGGAACTTTCAGGTCAATATTAATTTCTTGCAGCCTACAGCAGTTCAAATGGTTATCACAGGTTTATTTGACTCTGGAAAGACAACAAGAATTCTTGGGGAAGGCCATAGATCTATTTGAACCATTTTGCACGTAGCCTGACAGATTTCCTCAGGGAATTAGCTGGGAAGTTTACATAACTCTTCCTGCGTTGGCGCTTCTGGAACAGGGGATGCATATGGGCAACATGTATTTGCCCAAATGCTCGGGGGACGTCACCATAGCATTGTGTTCTAGTTCTTGTGCTTGTTCCCTATGAAGTCGAAGGAAAAAGGAGGTCTCAGAGGTGGGATTCTATCCTTGCAGAACTGATAACGAATGCCAACCACACAGTTGCTGTAGAGCCATTTCTTATTCTTTACTGCAAACACCTTCCAATGTGTTGAATGGCCCTGTGCTGAATGGGAGCAGGCTTAGTCGCAATCAAAACTGCACATCCATGAGATGATATGGACTTGCTACAGCAGCTGAGTTTCACCATGATCTATGACCCAGCATATCCCTCAATGTTACATTTCTGCACTATAATCGCTCCTGCATCTAAGTCCAGTGTCTAGAACCGTAGGGGGTGAGTGGGTCGAACCACTCATGGGGAACCAGTGTGCTCGGCCTGGTCAAGGGATCAGAGCAAGGCACGGGGACCTTAGGTCGGGCGAAAGCTCGGCGCAGAAACCCCTTACAGATAATGGGTTTCAGGTTCCTTTCAGCTTTCAGGTTCCTGGGTACGCACATCGCAGAGGATCTTACCTGGTCTACCAACACCATCACCACAGTGAAGAAGGCACAGCAGAGACTCCACTTCCTGAGGATCCTCAGGAAAACCAACCTGCAGGAGAAGCTCATGATGTCCTTCTATCGCTGCTCCATCGAGAGTGTGCTGGCATACTGTATAACCACATGGTATGCCAGCTGCTCAGAAAAGGACAGGAAGGCCCTTCAGAGGGTCATCACGACGGCCCAGAAGATCATCGGCTGCTCACTGCCCTCCCTGGAGCACCTGTTCAGCCTACGCTGCCTCAGTAGAGCAGGCAAAATAATAAAAGATCCATCCCACCCCGGCCTCCGTCTGTTTGTTCATCTGCCCTCTGGTCGACGTTTCAGGTCGATCAAATCCCGAACAAACAGACTTAAGAACAGTTTTTACCCCAGGGCCATACGAGAACTGAACACTACCTTCTGCACTAGGCAACACTGTTAAAACTTTTGTACTTAATATAATTGTATTTATTTGTTTTTGCATTTATTGCATATGTGTTTTTACGCACCGTCAGGATTGGCTATTTTTTAATTTCGTTGTACTCGTTGCAATGACAATAAATGAATATTATTATTATTATTATTATTATTATTATTATTATTATTATTATTATTATTATTATTATTATTATTATTATTATTACCCTCAATCCCAGGAGACTAGAGTCATAGAGACAACAGCGTGGAAACAAGTCCTTGCATCCAATTTGCCCACGCCGACCAACATGCCCCATCTACACGAGACTCACCTGCCTGCATTTGGCCCACATTTCTCTAAACCTAATCTAGCCATGTACCTGTCCAAATGTTGTCAAAGTACCTGCCTCAACTACCTCCTCTGGCAGCTCAATCCAAATACCTACCTCCTTCTATGTAAAAAGGTCGCCTCTCGGGTTCTTATTAAATCCTCCACTCTCAACTTAAACCTATGTCCTCTGGTTCTTTATTTTCCTACTCTGGGTAAAAGACTCTGCGCATTTAACCTATCTATCCCTCGTATGATCTTATAAACGTCTTCATTCTCCTGTGCTGAAGAAGGGTCTCAACCCGAAACGTCACCCATTCTTTCTCTCAAGAGATGCTTCAGTCTGAAGAAGGGTCTTGAGCTGAAACGTCACCCATTCCTTCTCTCCAGAGATGCTGCCTGTTCCGCTGAGTTACTCCAGCTTTTTATGTCTATCTCCAGATTCCAGGAATATGTGCTGAGGGACGCACTGAAGCTTGGTGCAGCCAACGCCAAAGTTCTATAGGGGAGGACGACAGTCTAGGGTCCTTCTGCTGCTGGACATTGAGGGGCAGAGTCAGCTGCGGACACCCCTCAAACAAGCGAAAGGACATCACTCCAGGGAGCCACATGAAAGGGTTTTTGTTAAAAGATACTTGTGGACATTACTGAGTGTCGCACTATTCAATGGAAAGAGAATAAGAATATCTGAAGAGTTTTTTTGCACAATTTTTGTTTTGTTTTTATTTTTTATTCTGAAAAGAGTGTATTTTTGGAAAGAAAATCAGTTTTCTTCTCAGATGCTGCCTGAACCACTGAATTACTCCAGCACATTGTGTTTAGCTCAAGACAAAGGTAATCAGGGCATGGAAACATCACCACTTATTGGTTCCCCTCCATGCTACACACCATAACCTCAATAAAGCACACTTCATTGTATCACACCTAAAAAACACCACAAATATGAAGAAGGGACTTGACCCGAAACGTCACCCATTCCTTCTATTGGGAGATGCTGCCTGTCCTGCTGAGTTACTCTATCTTCAGTGTATACCAGCATCTGCAGTTCCTTCCCACACAAATATTATCCCGTCTCACAAGACATAAATTTAGCAAATATTAATTAATTTATCGCGCAAGTAGCTCATATTGTTGATATTAAAGTTGTCACAAATCTTCATTGTTATTGTGCCCGAGTCCTGGAATCTGGTAAAACAGCTTCGGGGGAGTTCCCTCACCACAAGGACTAGAATGCTTGAAGTAGGTGGCACACCACCCCTCCGCAAGGCCAATGAGGGGTGTGTAATAGTTGCTGTGCTGAGCATCCAGAGCTACATCCTATCAAAAAAATAATAAAGTAAAAAGATTCACAATGAATTTGCTTGGTAGAAATAAATGTTTCAAGTTACAAAACACCAACCAGTAATTCATTCTATGCCAATATCTACTGTTTTAGGAAGCAGATCGTTTCCATTGTATCTTCTGCCTTCTTACCATAGTCCTTCATCCCTTTTTGCTCCATCCATCTATCTGAGCTATTCTTGAATTTTAATAAAATATCTGCCCCAGTGACAGAGCTTAGAAGCATCTCTGTGTGAAGATTTACAGCCTGCTCTCTGTCTAAATCTCCTGCATTTAATTTAGATGTCTGGTCTCTTATTCTTTAGTCTACCTCATTTGGTTATTCCATTATTGCACTTTGTTTTTTTTGTACTACTTCAGATTTATTTATTGTTAATTGTATCTTCAGTTGGTTTTATGATTACCGTGCATACTGTTTACTCGATGAGCATGTGAACAATGAATTGCATTGCACCCTGGTGTACATGACAATAATCTAATCTGAATCCGAATCTATTCTGTTCTTCTTTCTATTCTTGATCCTTTAGTCACTAAACAATCTGGTTCTGCCTGCCTTGTTTCAAACTTCCAACATTTCAAACACTTCTATCTTATCAGCCCCATCATTCTGCAGTTGTTTTTTTCGCTTTTTGCAATTCCTTGTATATTTGCATTGCATCCTCTGCAAAGACAATTTCCTTGCTATTGTGCGAGGAGTGTGATCTCCCACATGCTACACCTCACTGACATTCAAAGCACCCTGACACTACTGTGTTAATGTGGTATTCTAAAGGGAAATAAAAAACAAGGGAAGTCGGATCATTAAGCAATAAATATATCTTCAAAAATAGACGTTTCTCACCTCATTGTCAACTGCAGCCATTCACTGTCTGCTGTCATAGGGGGCATTTTACCCAGGGTCTCTGTGCAACTCTAGGGGATCCCTGAACCAGAACCATTCGGTAAATGGTATTCCGTAGAGTCATTTAACCGGAGATAGAGTTCAGGGATAGGGCGAGTGTACGCCTGGAACTGGGATTGTTCAACGTACCCTACAAGGAGGCAGGCATAGCTGGGGCCCATGCAAGTGCCCATAGGTGCACCTTTGATTTGGAGGAAATGAAAGGAGTCAAAGGAGAAGTTGTTAAGAGTGAGGACCTGTCTGAAGAAAGGTCTCGACCCGAAACGTCATCAATTCCTTTTCTCCAGAGATGCTGTCTGACCCGCTGAGTTACTCCAGCTTTTCATGTCTATCTTCGGCAGATGGTATTCCATCAGCATCATGAAGCAGTAGCCCAAACATGATCCAGGGTATTCTATCTCAGATGCCAAGTGTCCCTAAACTGATTTCCTCCATATCTTTGCACCTTTCCTCCTATACTTCCAAAGAAGCAGAAAGTTGAGGGAATTGGTTGAAGCTAACAGGTTAACTATGTTAGGTTAAGCCATACCCCTATTTTAAATAGGCTTGGACATTGTACATGTTAAACAAAATTACCTGTTTTGATTCATGACAAATTAACCTGATTTTACAAAATGTTAAGCAAAATACAAAGTACTGGAGGAACTCACCAGGTCAGGCAGCACTCCGGAGGGAATTTTATTTCCCCAAAAATAAAGTTTTATGCACAAGAACAGTGCATAAACTTTTCCGACCTTCTCAACATTTATAAATTCATTGACGTTATATTTGGTATTCTTCACAAACTATCCTTATACCAAGCACCCTTGCCACTCATGGCCCTCTGGTGTGATGTCCCTTTCCTTGTTTGAGGGGTGTCTCCACCAGACCCTGCCCCTCAATGTCCACCAGTGGAAGGAGCCTAGACTGTGGTCCTCCCCCACAGAGCCTTGGCACTGGCTCCACCAAGATTCAACAAGGCCCTCAACACATACTCCTGCAGTCTGGATAGACACCTGGCTGAAGAGTTACACCAGCACTTTGTGCACAGCTCAAGACAAAGTAGGGCCATGGAAACATCACCATGAGGAAAAACCTTTTTAGTCAGAGAGTTGTGAATCTGTGGAATTCTCTGCCTCAGAGGGCAGTGGAGGCCAATTCTCTGAATACATTCAAGAGAGAGCTAGATAGAGCTCTTAAGGATAGCGGAGTCAGGGGGTATGGGGAGAAGGCAGGAACGGGGTACTGATTGAGAATGATCAGCCATGATCACATTGAATGGCGGTGCTGGCTCGAAGGGCCGAATGGCCTCCTCCTGCACCTATTGTCTATTGTCTATTGTCTATTGAAACATCACCACTTATTGGTTCCCCTCCCTGTTACACACTGTAACCTCAATATACCACACTTCATGAAATCACACCTTAAAAATACCACAAATATGAAGAAGGGTCTTGACCCGAACATCACACATTCCTTCTCTGCAGAGATGCTGCCTGACCCGCTGAGTTACTCCAGCATATAGTGTCTATCTTTGTTTTAAACCAGCATCTGTACTTCCTTCCTGCACACTCCTGCAGGCTGGAATGGGCCTTCCCCACTGTTGCTCACTCTGCCTTCAATATTCTGGAATCCTCTACCTGTAGCTCTCTGCCTATCGCCAATGCCAACGCCCAAGACGATGCTAAAAAACTCCTTCTGAGCAAACTTCTGGTTATCTGCCGTAATATCTTAGGGTAGATCACAAAATGCTGGTGTAACTCAGCAGGACAGGCAGCATTTCTGGAGAGAAGGAATGGGTGGCATTTCGGGTCGAGACCCTTCTTCAGACTGATATCAGGGGAGTGGGCAGGACAGTGAGAGAATGTAGTCAGAGACAGTAAGACTGGTGGGAGAACTGTGAAGGGGAGGGGATGGAGAGAGAGGGAAAGCAAGGACTATTTGAAGTTAAAGAAGTCAATGTTCATACTGCTGGGATGTAAGCTACCCAAGTGAAATATGAGGTGCTGTACCTCCAATTTGTGCTAGGCCTCACTCTGACAATGGGGGAGGCCCAGGACAGAAAGGCCAGATTGGGAATGGTAGGGTAAGTTAAAGTGCTGAGCAACCGGTAGATCAGGTAGGTTAAGGCGGACTGAGCGGAGGTGTTCAGCGAAACGATCGCAGAGCCTGCGCTTGGTCTCGCCGATGTACAGAAGCTGCCTCCTGCACCCATGCAGAACTCACTGACTTCATCAACTTCACGACTAATTTCCATCCTGCACTCAAATTCACTTTCACCATCTCTGACATCTCCCTACCTTTTTTGGATCTTGCCATCTCCATCACAGGAAACAAACTATTGACTAACATCTACTACAAACCTGCTGACTCTCATAGCTATCCAGACTACACTTCTTGCAACCCTGCTTCCTGTAAAGACACTATCCCCCACTCCCAATTCCTCAGTCTATGCCGCATCAGCGCCCAGGATGAGATTTTCCATTCTAGATCATCAGACATTTCTTAATTCTTTAGGAAACAGGGGTTCCCCTCTTCCATTATAGATGAGGCTCTCATTAAGGTCTCCTCTATATCCTGCAGCTCTGCTCTTGCTCCCCCTTCCCCCATTCGTAACAAGGATAGAGTCCCCCTTGTCCTCACCTTCCACCCCATCAGCCGTCGCATCAGCATATAATCCACCAACATTTTTGCCACCTCCAACGGGATCCCACTACTGGCCACATCTTCCCATCTCCACCCTTTAAACTTTTTGCAGAGACCGTTCCCTCCGCAACTCCCTGGTCAACTCGTCCCATCCCACCCAAATCACCCCTTCCCCAGCTACTTTCCCCTGCAACCGCAGGAGATGCAACACCTGTCCCTTTACCCCCCCCCCTCGACTCCATCCAAGGATCCAAACAGTCTTTCCAGGCGAGGTAGAGGTTCACTTGCACCTCCTCCAACCTCATCTGCTGTATCTGCTGTTCCAGGTATCAACTTCTGCACATCGGCGAGACCAAGCGCAGGCTTGGCGATCGTTTCGCTGGACACCTCCGCTCTGTCCGACAACTTACCTGATCTCCCGGTTGCTCAGCACTTTAACTCTCCCTCCCATTCCCAATCTGCCCTTTCTGCCCTGAGCATCCCCCATTGTTAGAGTGAGGCCCAGCGCAAATTGGAGGAACAGCAACTCATATTTTGCTTGGGTAGCTTACACCCCAGCAGTATGAACATTGACTTCTCTAACTTCAAATACAATACAATACAATACAATACAATATATCTTTATTGTCATTGTACAGGGGTACAACGAGATTGGGAACGATGCAATAAATTAATTAGCTAGTCAGTATTAATTTAAACAACCCAATGAAACAAATTAGAACAGTTTTAAAACAGAATAAAGTGCAAGTAGATCTGTGCCGGTTCCCTGTGCGATGTGACCATCAGACTCAGCAGGACCGGTTCATAGCAGCTATGGCCCTGGAGATGAAGCTGTTCCTGAGTCTGGAGGTGCGGGCGTAGAAGGCCTTGTATCGTCTGCCCGATGGTAGAAGTTCGAACAGACTGTTGCAGGGGTGTGAAGAGTCTTTTGCTTTCCCTTGCTTTCCCTCTCTCTCCATCCCCTCCCCCTTCACAGTTCTCCCACCAGTCTTACTGTCTCCGACTACATTCTATCTCTGTCCCGCCTACTCCCCTGACATCAGTCTGAAGAAGGGTCTCGACCCGAAACGTCACCCATTCCTTCTGCCCAGAGATGTTGCCTGTCCCGCTGAGTTACTCCAGCATTTTGTGTTCTACCTTCGATTTAAACCAGCATCTGCAGTTCTTTCCTACACATAATATTTTAGGGGGCTTTTGCTCAATGTTTATTTGATTATACTTGAATGAAACACCTGGGGCCAATTTACTATGTTAAAGTTGCTATATAAACACAAGAGGTTGTTAAACAGAAAGTTCAATGTATAGTCCCACCTGTGCTGTAAGTTCTTTTTGCAGTATAACCGAAGTGAGCTCAGGTTAAGCTGACCTGAAATCAGAACCTCTAATGGTTTGCTCAACAAGGTCTACCCATAGCAAGTTGTTATGTGCTATACAAGCATGAATAATGGTGGGACCCGTAGCAACACAGGATTCAGGGTCGAGGGTGGTTTAAACTGTTCAAAATGAAAGAAATCAAGAAGGTGTCCTAACATGCATTTAACTCAAGCACCTCATATTCCACTTGAGTAGCTTACAAGACAACGTTATGAACATTGAATTCTCCAATTTTAGGTAACTACCTAACCCTCCCCCCTCCCCAACCTTCTCAACTCCCTCCCCCTCCCCTTTTTCCCTCTCACTGTTCTGTGTCCTACCTAGACTCGCACCCATTTCTTCCCTCCCCCTCCCTTTCCACCTATATTCCTCCCTCTGGGTCCACAATTCTTAACTCTTCTATCCTTTTCTCACAACTTTTGCCTTTTCGTCTCTTGTCTTTGTCTAACGACCTGCCTATCAAAACCGCCCTTCACCTTTGTCTGCCTATCACTTGCCAGGCTTTGTCCTGCCCCTTATCTCTTGCAGCTTTCCTCCCCCACTCCCCCGCACAATCAGTCAGGAGAAGGGTCCTGACTCCAGTAACGCTGTCTGATCTGCTGAGTTATCATATCATATCATATCATATCATATCATATCTATACAGCCGGAAACAGGCCTTTTCGGCCCTCCAAGTCCGTGCCGCCCAGCGATCCCCGTACATTAACACTATCCTACACCCACTAGGGACAATTTTTTACATTTACCCAGCCAATTAACCTACATACCTGTACGTCTTTGGAGTGTGGGAGGAAACCGAAGATCTTGGAGAAAACCCACGCAGGTCACGGGGAGAACGTACAAACTCCTTACAGTGCAGCACCCGTAGTCAGGATCGAACCTGAGTCTCCGGCGCTGCATTCGCTGTAAAGCAGCAACTCTACCGCTGCGCTACCGTGCCGCCCAGCACTTTATGTCTTTTTTTGTAAACCTGCATCTGCAGTTCCTTGTTTCTCTCTTTAACTCAAGCATGTTACCCTGGTTACCTGTGACAACTTTGAGATTGGCTATTCACACTTGAAAATGGGTAGGAAGGAACTGCAGGTTTACACCGAAGATAGAAACAAAAAACTGGAGTCACACAGCAGGTCTGACCCGCTGAGTTACTCCAGCTTTTTGCTTCTATCTTCACACTTCAAAATTGTTCATTGTGAGATTACAATAATCACAGCCCCATTCAGTTCAGAGAGTTATCATCACAGCTACTACGGGTAGTGTAAGAAAATAACTGCAGATGCTGGTACAAATCGAAGGTATTTATTCACAAAATGCTGGAGTAACTCAGCAGGTCAGGCAGCATCTGAAGAAGGGTCTCGACCCGAAACGTCGCCCATTCCTTCTCTCCCGAGATGCTGCCTGACCTGCTGAGTTACTCCAGCAGAAGGTCGAGACCCTTCTTCAGACTGATGTCAGGGGGGCAAGACAAAGGAGATAGGTGGAGATGGGAAGATAGAGGGAGAACTGGGAAGGGGGAGGGGAAGAGAGGAACAGAGGAACTATCTAAAGTTGGAGAAGTCAATGTTCATACCGTTGGGCTGCAAGCTGCCCAAGTGAAATATGAGGTGCTGTTCCTCCAATTTCCGGTGGGCCTCACTATGGCACCGGAGGAGGCCCATGACAGAAACCCACTGACTCGCACAGCTATCTGGACTACACTTCTTCCCACCCTGTCTCCTGCAAAAAGTCTATCCCCTACTCCCAATTCCTCCGTCTACGCCGCATCTGTGCCCGGGATGAGGTGTTTCACACTAGGGCATCAGAGATGTCCTCATTCTCCAGGAAACGGGTCTTCCCCTCTTCCATTATAGATGGGGCTCTCACTAGGGCCTCTTCTACATCCCGCAGCTCTGCTCTTGCTCCCCCTTCCCCCATTCGTAACAAGGACAGAATCCCCCTCGTTCTCACTTTCCACCCCACCAGCCAGCGGATCCAACAAATCATCCGCCAACATTTCCGTCACCTACAACGGGACGACACCACTGGCCACATCTTCCCATCCCCTCCCTTTTCTGCGTTCCGCAGAGACCACTCCCTCCGTAACTCCCTGGTCCACTCGTCCCTTCCTACCCAAACCACCCCATCCCCGGGCACTTTCCCCTGCAACCGCAGGAGATGCAACACCTGTCCCTTTACCTCCCCCATCCAAGGACCCAAACAGTCTTTCCAGGTGAGACAGAGGTTCACCTGCACCTCCTCCAACCTCATCTATTGCATCCGCTGCTCTAGATGTCAACTTCTTTATATCGGCGAAACCAAACGCAGGCTCGGCGATCGTTTCGCTCAACGCCTTCGCTCAGTCCACCTTAACCAACCTGGTCTCCCGGTGGCTGAGCACTTCAACTCCCCCTCCCACTCCCAGTCTGACCTTTCTGTCATGGGCCTCCTCCAGTGCCATAGTGAGGCCCACCGGAAAGTGGAGGAAAAGCACCTCATATTTCGCTTGGGCCTCTCTTCCCCGCCCCCTTCCCAGTTCTCCCTCTATCTTCCTGTCTCCACCTATATCCTTCCTTTGTTCCGCCCCCCCTGACATCAGTCTGAAGAAGGGTCTCGACCCGAAACGTCACCCATTCCTTCTCTCCTGAGATGCTACCTGACCTGCTGAGTTACTCCAGCATTTTGTGAATAATCACAGCTACTACAGTGACTCAAAGAATCAGTTCATCACCATCTCCTCATGACAATTAGCAATGGGCAGCGAACGTGAGACCCAGCTGTGTTGCTCAAATCTAGTACTTGATGTCCTCTTGCAATACAGGAGTTCACCAACACCTTTCACAACCTGCTGACAAGCTCAAATCAGGGTCAAATTGCCTCAAGATCAAATTACAAAAACAAACAAGTAAATGGCTGGGCCAACAATTCAATCTGATGTTGCTGTGACACAGGTGATGAAAAGGTTAATTGTTGGGCAATCAGTCATGGGACAGGAAGTAATTTGAAATATAACACAAAAGGTAGCTGGAATACGTTGACAGAGTTGGTGGTTGAGGCAGATACAATTTAAGAGGCTTTTAGATAAACATATGATATGAAGGGAATGGAAAGATATAGATTATATGCAAGCAGATAAGGTTAATTTACCTTGGCATCATGTTCAGCACAGACATTATGGGCTAAATGGCCTGTTTCTGTGCTGTGCTTGTCCATGTTCCATATTCTATGCATTGCAATCTATGCCATAACATTCACATACCCCTTCACAGTCTGAAGAAGGGTCTCGACCTGACACGTCACCCATTCCTTCTCTCCAGAGATGCTGCCTGCCCCGCTGTTACTCCAGCATTTTGTGTCTATCCCCTTCACTATGAACTGAATTCAAAGCTAAAATGAGCCGTCAAGAAAAATAAAGCCTTCACTATTATAGCGTCCAGGCAATTAGTACAGTGGAGTTCTCTTCATTTGAACATGTTAAAAGGGTGAGGGTTTAAAGGAAGATTTCCTCATATTTATCTATATACTAAAATGCTTGTGTGTTTGTTTGTTCCTGAACTACAGCCAAAACCGTACACGATAGCATGGCAATTTTAGGCCCACCTTACTCAGCATTGTCCTGTGGTGCTATGGATAAAGTTTCATTCAAATTAGTGTTATATTTTTAAAGTTATTCACATTTTAATTTTTTTTTAAACGCCCATGCGCAGTTGGAGCCCGTTGATCTGGTACTTACATAATCGAAGATATTTATTTCACAAAATGCTGGAGTAAGTCAGCAGGTCAGGCAGCATCTCAGGAGAGAAGGAATGGGAGACATTTCGGGTCGAGACCCTTCTTCAGACACTACCTGGTACTTACATAAGATGGCCACCGCATCTGTGCATGCGCAGAACAAACGCATCCGTGTCTGCGCAGTTGGGGGCTGTTGATCCCGGGTACGAGCAGGGCTCGGCCGCCTGGCTCTTGGGGGCGGGTTTGCCAGCTCCGTAGCGGCGGGAGAGCCAAGCCTGGTGCTGAAGGAAGCAGCTGGAGCCTGGACCTGAGCCTGGACATGACCGGGTAACTGCAAGCTTGAGGTGGGCCAAGGTGAAAGGCAGCAGCAGCAGCAGCGGTGGTGAGGCCAGGCATTGGTGGAGGTGGGGGCTGAGGCCTGAGCCCGGCGCTGGGCCTGCCCTTGGCTCCCACAACCCCCCTCATCTCCCCGGTCAGCACAGCGTCTTCCCCACGCCGCCCAGAGTCCAGTGGCATTGGCGCAACAACATTGGGAGAGCCGCCGCCGCCGTCGCCATCGCCATCGCCATCGCCATCTACCCACCGCACTGAACATCCCCGCACCGGGACGGATAGGACTCTCCCCCCCCCCCATCCCCCACCCCCGCTCCACCATTGGAGGCCGCCGGGCTGGGAGGCGGGTTTCTACGCAACCTCCGTTAGGGGGGGAGGGGGAGGGAGGGAAGGGAGGGATGTGAAGGGGGGAGAGTGGGGGAGGGGAAGGGGTGACAGAGGAGGGAGAAGGGGTGGGGGGGGGAGTGGATGGGGGGAGAGGGGGAGGGGGAGATGGCAGAAGGGAGGGAGGGGAAAGGGGAGGGAGCGGGGAGGGAGAGGGGGGGAACGGAGAGAGGGGAGGGAGAGGGGGGCGGAAGTGGGGGATGGGAGGGGGAGTGGGGGTGTGAGGGGAGGGGAGAGAGGGGAGGGGGGAGTGGGGGAGAAGAGGGTGCTGCACAAATACAGGAGAGGTTTGGGCCCAACTGGTCCACTCGGTCTAGTATAAATCTAAATGCTTTGAGCCAGTGGTTGGCTTATGCCTCTGTGACATGAGAATTTCTATCAATTGATACGGAGCGAGATTTGCAAAAAAATGATTAATGGTTCAAAGCAGTATTAACTGACATTTTGAGCAAAAAGAAAACTAGCTTTCATGGTGAGCCTTTGAAATGCACTTGGTCTTTTGATGTGGAGCATTTTCTATTGCTGGTGTGAAGATGAAAGATGTTGTATGTAATGCAGGATTTTGGATATTGTTGATTGTAACATAGTATAAACATCAAACTTAATTTGTTTGTCAGGAATTCACAGTGAAATTTTATTAAATATTTACTGTTTCAAATATTTTGCAGACTTTTCATTGCAATGGCAGATCTTTTATCGTTGTTACATGACTGCTAACAAGAGTTGAGAGTGTTTATTTGTCATATGTACCGGATATAAACTGAAACAAAGACATTCTTACTTGCTGCAACTTTACAGGCACACTAGATATCACAACAACAATAAATATACAATAAATTATTAGTTATTATAGGTAAACAAGACCACGATACTACAAAAACCAAAGTACATGTTGCAACCTCAATAGTGCAAAGTTTGTAGTGGTTCAGTGCTGAGGTACATTTGTGATCAGGGTTATGCAGGGTGATCCAAGAACCTGATGTACCTTTAGCAAGGAGATGAGGAGGGATCTCTTTAGTCAGAGGGTGGTGAATCTGTGGAATTCATTGCTACTAAAGGTTGTGGAGGCAAAGCCAATGAATATTTTTAAGGCGGAGATTAACAGATTCTCAATTGGTACGGGTGTTATGGGTTATGGGGAGAAGGCAGGAGAATGGGGTTAGAGAGAGATAGACCAACCAGGATTGAAAGGCAGAGTAGACTTGATGGGCCGAAAGCACCTATTTTGGCTCCTATAACTTATGAACTTATGAACTGATAGTTGATGGGAGCAAGCTGTCTTGATCCTGGAGGTAATGTTTTTCAGGCTCCTGCACCTTCTTCCCAATAGTAGCAGTGAGAAGAGAGCATGACCAGGGTGGTGTGTGTCTTTGATGATATTAGTTGCCTTCTTGAGGGAGCAGTTCCTATAAATCCCAACAATGGTGAGAGGCCACCACCCTGAAGGACCGAGCAATATCCACTACTTTCTGCATCCTCCTTCATTTTTAGCATACAAAGTCTCCGAACTAGGCTATGATACAGTCAGGCAGTGTGTTGTCCACCATACACTTGTAGATCTTCAACAGTGCTTTTGGCAACATGCTGGATCTCCTCACACTTCTGAGGAAGTAGAGGCATTGGTGAGCTTTTATTGTTATTATATCAATGTGATGGGCCCAACGTATTATCAGAGATGTGTACGCTCAGTAACTTGAAGACGTTAACTCGCTCCATCACCGGCCCTCAATTGAATACAGGTGCATGGCCCCTCGGTTTTCCCTTCCTGAAGCTAACAATTAGCTCCTTTGACTCTTTAACATTGAGAGCAAGTTTTTTATTAAGGCAACAATCAAGCAGATTATCAATCTTCCTCCTGTATTTATTCACAAAATGCTGGAGTAACTCAGCAGGTCAGGCAGCATCTCGGGAGGGAAGGAATGGGTGATATTTCAGGTCGAGACCCTTCTTCAGTCTGATCCATCCAAGGCTTCTGGTTAGGGAATACTCTGCTGGTCTTAGAAGGAACACACTTCTCCACACATTTTCTTCAGAAGTCAGTAACAACTGTGGTGTATTCATTCAGGTCCATTGCCCACTCCTTGAACATTGTCCAGTCAGCTGAGTCAAATTAGTTCCAAAGTGTTTCCTGTGCCTCCCCCTGTCCAGTTGTGTTCCATCCTCTTCACCAGTGCTGAGCTTTTGTCACTGCTTAAAGGCTGGAAGATTTTGCACAGCCAGTCGGTCTGATTTTCCAAAGTGCAGGCAAGGGATAGAGTGATAGCCGCCTCTAAAATTTGAGTAGCTATCATCAAGTGTGTTTGATGCTCTGGTGGTGCAGGAGAAATGCTGATGGTAGATAAATGAGTAGCGCATGTCAGACATCAAAACAAAATGCATCAATATAGTCAATTAAAAGTTATGGATTTGCATTGAGATTCAAATTAGTTTATTGTCATATACACCAAGGGTACAATAAAATTCTTTGTTTGCATGAAGCTCAAGAGTAAACAGCATGCAGAATTGATAGAATAAGTACAACAATGATTGCAGAATGGTCCAAAGTGTGCAGAGCAATTAGAACTCGTGCAAATAAAATTGAAGTGAAATTATGAAATAAACCATAAATTATATGTCCTCTTTTGCAGGATGATTTAGTTTAGTTTAGTTGAGTTTAGTTGAGTTTAGTTTAGTTGAGTTTAGTTGAGTTTAGTTGAGTTTAGTTTAGTTTAGAGATACTGCATGGAAACAGGCCCTTCAAACTACCAAGGCCACGCCGACCAACAATCGCCCATATACTACAGGATAATTGACTAGCCATGCATTTTGAGATTTTTTCTCTGATACTTGGTGTCTGCAATTAATTATCTGTGGTTTCAGTTTATACAAAGGCACTTCAAATATTTTCACAGATTTCCTTACAACAAAGGAGGTCATTCGACCCATCAATTCTATGCCAGTGCACAGAGCCATGACTCTGAGGAGGCTTGACAGGTTGAATGCTGAGAGGATATTTCCTCTCACAGGGGAACCGTGAACTATGCAAACAAAGTTTCAGAATAAGGGGTCGCCCAATTAAGACAAAGATGAAGAAGAATTTCTTCTCCAGGGATCATGAATCCTTTGAATTCTATATCCAAGGGAGATGTGGGGACTAACATGAAACTTATGGATACATGGGATGGGAAGGGGCAGCTGAATACATGGTCCAATCTACGTGCCAAATCAGGCAATGATCCACTTACATTTTGAATATCATGAAATTTGAGTTAAGATTAGGTTCCAAGGCCTCTTCTAGGGCAAGCTGATAAATATCTGACGTCGCATAGGATTTTCCTTATGACCTCAATGCCACACCTTTGAGGAGATAAGACATGGATAACTTAAAGATAGTCAGGATTGGGGTCAACATAAAATGGACAACCTGTAAATCCCAATCTCACCTCTCTGCTAACGGTGCAGTGGGGATATTGATCTGTGACCCTACCATGTCATTGATAAAACAAGATATTTGAAACACTTATTAGGTTGAAGAAAAACAGTTAACTTTTCCGGTTGAAGATCTTCCATCAGAACATTTTTATTCTACATACTGCTCAAACAGTAAGTAGATCTTGTTGTGCCAAATAAATGTTGAAATGTGTAGGAAGGAATTGCAGATGCCGGTTTAAACCAAAGATAGAAACAAAACGCTGGAGTAACTCAGTGGGACAAGCAGCATATCTGGAGGAAAGGAATGGGTGACATTTTAGGTCAAGACCCTTCTTCAGACCAGAAACGTGGCCCATTCCTTCGCTCCAGAGATGCTGCCTGTTCCGCTGAGTTACTCCAGCATTTTGTGTCTACCGAAATGTATTTGATTCAAGAAAGAAATAAGTCTGTAGAAATATATCTTTCAGTGCATCCAGCCAGGTTTTATGACTGGTTTTCAAGCTGCAGGCCTGATTCTTGAGAAACATTTACCATGGGCAGGGAGCCTGCACAAATAAGGGCACACCCTATTTTAACATTGGCATGGTTTTCCTCTGCACTACTGACAAAAGTACACAAATACAACAATTTTATCACAAATCAGGATGAGTATTTCAATTTGAATAAATTTGAATTGAATTAATTTTATTAGTCAAGTATGTATACATACAAGGAATTTGCCTTGGTGCTTTGCTTGCAAGTAATAAACGATATACAGTAAACAATTAAGAATAAAACATAATTTAAACATGTGAAGAATGAAATAAAATACCAGAGCAAAAGAAGGCGACAGACTTTTGGTTGTTGAGTAGAGCTCCTGCTCAAGGAAAAAGCTGTTTTTATGTCTGGCTGTGGCGGCTTTAACAGTCTGGAGTCGCCTTGCAGAGGGAAGTGCTTGTGACCAGGGTAAGAGGGGTCAGAGATGACCTTACCCGCTCTCTTCCTGGCCCTTGCAGTGTACAGTTCATCGATGGGGGAAAGGTTGCAGTTATCATATCCCAGCAATAACGACATCTGTAGGAAATAAGTTGGTGTTTTACAATTTTACATTAAGTCGATGAAAACATTATACGGTGGTACAGCGGTAGTGTTGCTGCCTTACAGCGCCAGAGACCCGAGTTTGATCTTGACTAAGGCTGTTGTCCGTACAGAGATTGTATGTTCTCCCCATGACCTACATGGGTTTTCTCCGGGAGTTCTGGTTTCCTTCCACACTCCAAAGATGTACTGGTTTGTAGGTTAATAGGCTAGGTAAAATTGTAAATTGTTCTCAGTGTGTGTAGAATAACGTCAGTGTATGGGGATCGCTGGTCTGCGCGCACTTGGTGGGCCAAAGGGCCTGTTTCCAAGTTGTATCCCTAAACTAAACTAAAATGATCTGCCAAATAGGATTGTGCGAGAGAAGATTATCGTGGGATGAATAATCAGTTAATTACTGCATCTTTATTCTTTCAGATAATTTCTGCTTTAAGTTCCTATTAATTCATCTTGAATACAAAACTTTATACTGCCAACTATCTGAAATCTAAACCCACTGTGTCTACCCACTTACTTTAATATGGCTCTGACCCACATTTTTAACTGCATAGTATACCAGTATCTGTCTTCCTACCAATGCAGGAAATTATTTTTTGGATTACGTTTTACTTGGCAAGTTTGGAAGAACCTAGAGTGGTTAGGTGATTGATCTATAATGCATTATTCATCTGCTTCCAAACCGCTTTTATCCAATAATTGCTTCAGTTTCTTACCGGCAGTTGGGAGGTTGCTTTGAAATTTTAATTGATCTCTTAGCATTACATTGCTGGGATTTTAGGGAAGAAATTAAGGCAATTCCCAGGAGGGTTCAAAACAAATTCTAGACGGGTTTTCAAACAGCTAGGCACTTTTATGTAGATCTACACAGGATGTATAATCAATTCCCCTGAAGAGTGAGAATAATTACCAACAGGATATTTACTGTTCACGGAAATTGATGAAGTTCATTTTTGGCTGTTAGTAACTGATCTAAGCGCAGAGGAAAGTTGTAACTTGTGCTTGCACCACTGAGTCCAATAGAGTTAACATGTAAAGAACAGCAGGGGTTAATCTTGTATCTTGTATCTTGTGGGAATCACTTCCGAAGAATCCACCAGGGACTATACTGGAAGTTGACGAGAGTGGGTCTGATCTAGCAGGGCCTGTGCCATCTGTGGGCCTGGATGGTCTTGAAGGTTACAGTGCATTGAGAAATTATACAGACCCCTTCACTTTTTCCACATTTTGCTACGTTACAGCCTTATTTTAAAATTGATTAAATTCATTTTTTAATCATCTATCTACACACAATACCCATAATAAAAAAGTGAAAACAGGTGTTTAGAAATTTTTGCAAAGTAATTAAAAAGAAATAAATGAAATATCACATTTATATAAGTATTCACACCCTTTCCTATGACACTCAAAATTGAGCTTATGTTCATCCTGCTTCCATTGATTATCCTTGAGATGTTTCTGCAACTTGATTGCAGTCCACCAGTGGTAAATTAAATTGATTGGACATGATTTGGAAAGGCACACATCTGTCTATATAAGGTCCCACAGTGCATGTCAGAGCGAAAACAAAGCCATGAAGATATTGGCACTAGACCTCCAAGGCAGGATTGTGTCGAGACAGGGTATAAAACAATTTCTGCAGCATTGCAGGTCCCAAAGAGCACAGTGGCCTCTGTCATTCTTAAATGGAAAAACTTTGGAACCACCAGGACTCTTCATAGAGCTGGCTGCCCGGCCAAACTGAGCAATCGGGGGGGGAAGAGCTCCAGAGTTCCTCTGTGAAGATGGGAGAACCTTCCAGAAGGACAACTATATCTGCAGCACTCCACCAATCAGGCCTTTATGGTAGAGTGGCCAGAAGGAAGCCAATCCTCAGCAAAAGGCACATGACAGCCCGCTTGGAGTTTGCGAAAAGGCACCTAAAGGATTCTCAGACTACAAGTTGCCTGTTGTGGCTTCTTCTGGATCTTGTTGTTTTCTCTTTGACATATACATCAGCGTCAAGGTCTATGCGCTTGTTGATGATCTTGTGAAGGGTAGTCAATCTGAGCATCTGGCGTCTGGTCTCAAGGGAGTTCTAGTTCAGGTCGGTGAGTATTTTAGTTACACTGGATTGTCGTCTGAAGGCACCGTACACAAACCGGGCTGCTCTTCGTTTGAACATTTTGAAGAACTTCTTTATTTTTCTTGGTACCGGGGTTCCAAGCAGGGGAGGCATACTGAGGAAAAACTTTTTCAGTCAGAGAGTTGTGAATCTGTGGAATTCTCTGCCTCAGAAGGCAGTGGAGGTCAATTCTCTGAATGCATTCAAGAGAGAGCTGGATAGAGCTCTTAAGGATAGCGGAGTCAGATGGTATGGGGAGAAGGCAGGAACGGGGTACTGATTGAGAATGATCAGCCATGATCACATTGAATGGCGGTGCGGGCTCAAAGGGCCGAATGGCCTCCTCCTACACCTATTGTCTATTGTCTATTGTCTATTGTCTATTGTCTGTTGTCATACTCCAAATGCAGATGGACTATTGTTTGGTACAATTTAAAAAAAAAACAGTTTTGGAACAATGGTGGAAGTTTCTCTGGCCAAAGTTGAGCATCTTCATGGCTTTATTTGCAGCATAATCTGACTGCTTATCCCACTTCAGGTTATTTTATATAAAGACACCAAGATATTTGTCTTCAGTGACTTCCTATAAGGTTTTTGCCAAGCATAGAATACTTTGCCGATCCTGGTTTATGTTTCCTGGACATCCTCATCACTTTACATTTTGATGCATTAAAACTCATGCTCCATTCTTTGGACCAATTAACAAGGCTCGTGGGGTCAGACTGAAGAGAAGTTTTATCCTTTTGAGAATTGATGGCTTTATATATGATGCAGTCGTCTGCAAACAGTCTTGTGGTTGATTTAACAACTTTAATAATGCCATTTATGAATAGGATAAAAAGGTGTGGGCCCAATACAGTGCTTTGAGGGACACCGCTCAGGACTGGTTTCCATGTTGATGCATAACCATTGAATGTAACCCTCTGGAGACAGTCAGTGAGAAAAGCTTTAATCCACAGAGATGTTTTGTTCCTAATAACGTAAAACTTGAGCTTCAGCAGTAAGCGCTGGTGGGGCACAACATTAAACACCTTACTGAAGTCCTGGATGGCAATATCGGTCATCTTGTGATTATTATGGTTTGAAGTCAAGTCATGAAGAGTTGCAATTAATTGTGTATCACAAGATCTGAACTGTCTAAAAGCATGATGAGCATCAGTGAGAGTGTTTTGTGAACTCAGGAATTTCATAATCTGGCTGTCAATGATGTGTTCCATTAGTTTACAACAGACGCACGTCAATAAAATGGGACGGTAGTTAACCAGGTCGGACCTAGAGCCTTTCTTATAGATGGGAGAAATATTTGCTCTCTTCCAGTCTTCAGGCAACGTGCTTTGGTCCAAACGATGTTTAAAGATGAACTGCAGGGCAGGTGCTAACTCAGCTGAAGCAATTTTCAGGGCAGCATTTGGTAATTCGTCTGGTCCAACAGCCTTGTTTGTTTGAAGCGAGGCAAGCAATTTCTCGACACCATCAACAGTGATCTCCAAGACTGGCATATCTAGGTGTGGACTGGTTGGTAATGAGGGAAGGTTTGGGCCTTCGCTTAAGAAAATGCTTTGAAATTGGTCGGCGAGTTTGTCATCCAGTTGACCTGGTTGAGACAGGGGCAGTGAGTGGGGCATCTACAAATATCTCATTTCCAATCTTCAGTGACTGAATGCCAACATTGTCTTTTCTACGAGATCTTATGTAGTTACTTGGCATTTCTTTGTGTCATCAGCGGAAGACAGATCAGCAACATACTCTCTGCTAGCTTTATGAAGTTCCTTGTCAACTTTATTACGGATTTTCTTGAATTGGCCCCAGTGTTGTTGATCACCGTGCTTTACGGCCTTCAAATAATAGCGCTCCTTTTTTCTACAAAGTCTTTTGTGTTTCTGTGTAAACCAAGGTGGACGGTGCTTGCCTTTTACTTGCTTACTTGGAACATGTTTCTTAACCAAATGTATGATGGCATTTTTAAAGGTGCGCCAATTTTCATTAACAGTCTTGTCTTCCGGATTGCTGACCAGAAAATCTCCACTGAATTCATGGGCATTTTCCTTGATACTTTGCTCATCCACTTTATTCCAAAGATAAACAGTTCTTTGTGGTTTCACTAGGATAGAAATCTAGACTTGTATTTCAATCATAACAGTACTGTGGTCGGCAAAAGAATTGTGCGGGTAAACATTAATAACATGTGACGGACGTGTTGTGAAGAAGAGATCCAGAATGTTCTGCATCCTTTCCCCACGATATGAACCAAAATTTGGATTGTCACCAAATCAATGAAAAGTTATGTTATGATTGTCCCAATTTAACCACTGGATGTAAAGTAACCATTAAAACTATAGAGTATGCATATGTCTGCAAATATATACCCAGGCAACCAAACATAATGACGAGTTGAAATTTCTACACAATTTCAGGAAATACAAATCAACTTGCCCCCAGCTAATATGGCAGAATTGGTCACATATATTGTGTACTGTAGACACAGATAACAGACTAATGACAGCAGGCCAACACCCCTAACATTGAGATCCTAAATGATTCAATATTTCAATGATACTTTATTGTCACATGTACCTAGGTGCAGTGAAATCATTTGTTTTGCATACAACCCAGTAAAATCATACAGCAGACCTCACCTAGGCAGTACACAAGAGTCACCATGTTTCTGGTGCCGACAAAGTTGCAAAGATTCATTGAACCTTCTTCTGTCTTCTGCCTACCACTGCAGGTGACAGCAGACGGCTCCCCTGAAGCCAATAGAAGCTTTATTGGCTGCAATAAATGGGCCATGATGTTCAGACTCCTAACAATAGACTCCCAAGATAGACCGTCTGTTCTGGCATCTCACATGGCAAGAGATTGCCAGGTGGACGGAGAAAATGATTCAATGATGTTCCCTCAAAACCACCTCAAAAAATGTGTAACATCCCCATCAACTTATCCAACCCTTGTTATCGTGCCCATTAAAGATATATGATTAGGATGGCATTTTGAATCTCAGGTCCATTTGTCAGAAGCACACAGAAGCCCAACGCAAATGGTAGAAGGAGTCCCCACCAGTACCCATTACAATCCTTCCTGCCTCAACCAAGTCAACTGGTCCCCCATCAGCCTCTTCAACCAGCACATAACCTATCACAACAGTAACTAAAGCAAGTCATCATCATGAGAGACAACTGAAGAAGAAGCCTATAGTTGCTGCAAAGTACATGTTGGGATTTAGCTCCTAACTTCTGTAAATCCTACAAAAAGGTACTAATGAGATGACTGGTGTTTGCAGAAATGTTCTGAAACTCATGTATTATTGGAAAAAAACTTGCTAGTAACATGTGCTGGTACAATAACAAGCATATTATTATACTGATTTTCAATATAAAAGATTGAGAATGTGGGGATGTAAGTTCATAGTTATTATTACTACTTGTCCTATCATATCACCTTTACAATCCTTTGCAGAAATTCATCAATGTTTTTTTTCGATGTTATCACAATCTGAGACGTAGAAACCATTGACTGAAATTTACAAAAGGTCGCTATGTCTAAAATAGAAATGTTAAAATCAATTAGCGTGAATCTGCCTTCAACATAGAAATGACCACCATTCCAACTCCAGCTCCACAGTGAGATATCAAACTGAGGTCCCATCTGCTTTCTCAAGAGACTGTAAAATCCCATGCACTATTGCGAATAAGAGCAGGGCAATTATTGTAATGCTCTGGCTAATACCAATGCCCCATCAACATTACTAAATACTGTAAAAGTCTGTCAGGATATCACATTGCTAATAGTGAGAGTTGTTGGTTCATATTGACATTTTCACTCAGAGGGTGATTAGCATATGGAATAAGTTGCCAGAGGAGGTAGTTGAGACAGGTATTATAACTGCATTTAAAAGACACTTAGATAAATATATGGATGGAAAAGATTTTGAGAGATATGGACCAAATATTGACAAATGGGGCTAGCTTAGATGGGGCATTTTGGTCGGCACATATGTATTGGGCCGAAGGACCCTGTTTCTGTGCTGCATGACTCTATATGACTGGTGCATTCACTAATTTATGCCAATGTCAACAATCAAAAGCATTGGGGAAATCCTGAAAGGCACCAGATAAATGCAAGTCTTTCTTTTTCCTACACCTTAGCATTGCTGAGAATGATGTGACATGAAAACTGTGTTACTCATCTTTTTTGGAACAAGGACAGAAAGACACTTCATTTGACCTGATATGATTTGAACTCTCCAAGAATCAAAAGATTGCTTGTAAGCTTCACTGAACTGACACTGCTAACTTCTCATTGTCTGCTGAATATTTCCTGGCAGGAGTACAAGGACATGTCCTCTATGATCAGATGTGACCTCTAGCGCTTATTAACTTCCTCCCCCTATGGTTTCTCCTGGCTTGCCACATTTTTATCTGGTTGTGAATCAGAAAGCAACCCTCTGATCAGTAACACACTGGTCGATTTTGTATATTTCTAACCAAAATGCCTTATTAAGATATATGTTAATACCAAATCATTTTACTTCAAACATTTGGCTGCAAGATCACACTAACTGTTTGCACAGAATTGTAGAATGTTTAATATCGTATGCATAATGAATGAGGTTTAAGCCACTGAATGTCATATTAAAGAATTACCATTCACTATATCACTGTTTAATCAATATATAGCTAAACTTTAGTTGATACGGTTGTTCAATATACACAAGGATTTGCAAATTTCTTGTATTAAAATAAGATATCTGTGCTATTTACCGAGCGCACTAATTCAGCAGTGATCAGTCCATGTATTACTGTACAACATGGTTGTTAATACTTCTTGTCCTTGTCTTTCTGTTTCATTGCTCCTATCTGTTACCGCTGTCGTAAAGGCCCCATGGGTACATTAGCAGTCAACCCAGGAAGTGTGTTTAAGTAATGGACATAATGTTCACATTTGCTAGACTAGCCTTGTCCCTAATCATGAATTATTCTTCCCCAAGGCTCAGCCATAACATTACCTGGAAGCTGAAGATTTAATCCTTTTCAGCTGACTGAAGGAAATGATTAGAGCCTTATTTTCTTGTACATGGTGCCTTTCTGTCCCCAACTTTAATAGACAGCGAATTTTATTTCCTTTGAGGCAATTGACAATGAATTTCAAGTAAGATAAATTTACAGAATGAGGTGGAGAGCTGGAGCTAGATTTTTGTTGGTGAAGCCACAGTGTCTTTAATAAATGCACCGTGTATAAATCTGTCATTACACATGCATTCATGACATTATTATGTGTGATTGTTAACAGTGAAGATCAGTGAGGCTGGCCTGTATGTGAAAGATGGTGCAATGGTACGTGTATTTTTTTGTTAACAACTGGAAAATATCCATCCAGGGATGACTTTATACAGCGGTTCACTAACTCATCTGCTAAAACTCCAGGAATTCCAGGAATGAGTGGGTTAGCATATGATGAGTGCTCGACAGCACTGGGCCTCCACCCTGCTGGAATTAAGAAAGTTGAGGGGACCTCATTGAAACTTACAGAATAATTAAAGGTATAGAAAGAATAGATATGGAAAGGATGTTTCCACTGGTGGGAGAGTCTAGGACAAGAGGTCATAACATCAGAATTAAAGGGCGTTCTTTTAGAAAGGAGGTGAGAAGGAACTTCTTTAGTCAGAGAGTAGTTAATCTGTAGAGGCTGTCAGTTTAAGACAGATATAGACAAATTCTTGATTAGAACAGTTGTCAAGAATTATGAGGAGAAGGCAGGAAAATGGGATTAGGAGGCAGCCATGATTGAATGGCGTAGACTCGATGGGCCAAATGGCCCAATTCTACCCTTATAACTTGTGAACTTGTGAAAACTACTGTGGAAATCAAGGACATCCTGTTTTTCTTAGGCTCTTTCAGCAAACCTGCAGCAAAGAATGGAAAGGTATGAAGATCACCTCATTGGAGACCCTCAGTCTATCTTGATTGTAAACATGTGTAGTTTTTTCTTTGTCTGGATAACATGCAACAAAAATATTTTCATTGTACCTGGGAACACACGGCATTAATAGACTAAACTAAACAATGTCAAACAATGTTTTGACGATTTGTCACTCACCCTTATCATATCAAGAGGTTGACATTTTGTTTGAGAGAAGAACTCTAAATAATTCACAAGTAAACAGGGCTACAAATAGTCTAGGAGTTAAATGGAGAGCTAGCACATGCCCAAACTCGATTGAAGACAGGAACAATTCTAGGGCACATCATTTGAAATAAGTTCTTTGTGTTCCCCATCAATTTCTGAAGGTCCCCAGAGAGTTTCCAAAATAGGTTAAATAATATGGTCTTATATGTCACACAAACGTCAACCATAAAGTATATGAAGAAATACTTTAGTGTTCTCACAGCTAAAGAAGTCTGAAGAAGGGTCTCGACCCAAAACATCCCCCATTCCTTCTATCCAGAGATGCTGTCTGTCCCGCTGAGTTACTCCAGTATTTTGTGTCTATCTTTGGTGTAAACCAGCATCTGCAGTTCCTTCCTACACATGTCTATCACAGCTAACCTACACAGCTAACACACATTCGCAATGCACCATGCTGATTTTAAATTATGAGGTCCTCTGTAGAGATAGTACCTTGTGCTTATAGTATTACATGATGAGGAATAAACAAGGCCCACCCATAAAATAACTAAAAGTGAACTGATGGTTCCATAAGTTATAGTTCCAGCTTATCTGACTGTCAAATTTGTAGAATTTTTTTTCAATATTTCTAGCTTTTAGAAACATGCAATAAAAATACAAAACAAGAAAGAAAAAATTAAAAATATAAATAATTAGAAATCTAGGGTAAAAGTAAAAACACAAAAAACAGACTTTTACTAAATAAAAAGGGACATATTTAACTAGATTAAAACAACGTACAGAAATGTAAATGTAACACTTCACTAACTGGTCCCTTGCAGTTGTTCAAATAGAGATGCTACCCTCCCACCAGACATAACATAGTTCGTTGCTGGTGAATTCTCACAATTTTGAACACCACTGCTGGACTTTAGAGTGTGTGCTTGAAAAATCATAAACATCTGACAGCAATTTCAGGTCGACTGTTTGTCCAGAAATCTGAAGTTGTTCTTTATTAAATGGGAAAACATCAGCACAGGCATGGGTGAATGGTAATTCTTCCCCACAAAATTCACAATTAGGCCTTTAGGCTCCAAATGTTCTGATGTGCTTCAGAATCATTCAATAAGCCTGTTTTTTTCCTCAAAATATGTACCCAATGCAATACTGGTGTGATTCTGGTAATTGGTAATTGGACAGATGCTTTTAATTATAGAATTGGTGTCACAAAAAAGTTTGTGAATGGAAAACACTGGATAACTGAAAGTTCAGCCAAAGTTCACTTCCGAAACAGCAGTGGCATTAGTTGGCCCTGGAGCATTTTCTGAGTTCTTACTGACCATCTCCAACTACTGCATTGTTTTGTGCAGTAGGTTGCATTGATAATATTACAATAGACAAAAAGGTTAGGGAGTTAAGAAACACAATTGGTAGTGCTTAACATATCAAGCCTCTGCAGACTTCGGGAAGCTAAAATCCCTTTGGTCAAGTGTTGGGAGAGGAAGGGCTACTACAAATATTAATTATTCATATTGATCTCTCTTCTGGTCATCCCATTGCTATTCCCAGAAGCTATCTCCATAATGTCACATTCCAGAATCTAAAAAATGTTTTTAAAACCTGCAAGATTGGAGGACATTGCCATTTGTAGTTTTAGATATACCCACCAAAGGGTTCAATGCAGCTTAACCTGAGTTGGCATTTAGAGAGGCCATCCATTAATTTTGTCTGCCAATTATTTTATAATTTCACAAGAAGGAATAGGAGCAGGATATGGAGCAACATGTCTCCTTCAGCTAACTCTGCCATTTAATAAGGGTACGTCCAATCTGATGTTAGTCTCAGCTTATTTTCTTGCCTGCTTCTTGCAATACCTGACTTTTCCATAGATTTGTATATTCTACTTCCTTAGAAGGTTTAGGAGGTTTGACATGTCCCCAACAACTCTCACCAACTTCTATGGATGTGCCGTGGATAGGGTTTTATCAGGATACATCACAGCATGGTCCCTGGAACAGCTCCATCCAAGACAGCAAGAAATTGCAGAGAGTTGTGGATACAGCCCAGACCAATACATAAACCAACCCCCTTTCCTTTGACTCCATCTACATTTCACACTGCCTCAGCAAGGCCTCCAGCATAACCATGGACGAGTCTCACCCTGGTCACTCCCTCTTCTCCCCTCTCCCATCAGACAAGAGGTACAGAAGTTTGAAAATGCACACCTCCAGATTCAGGGACAGTTCCTTACCAGCTGTTATCAGGCAACTGAACCATTGTACTACCAACTAGAGAGTGACCCTGACCGACAATCATTAAATACCTTTGGACTATCTTTATTCAGACTTTACTGGATTTGATCTTGCACTAAATGTTATTACCTTTATTCTGCATCTGTACACTGTGGCGACATGATTGTAGTCTTGTATAGTCTTTCGGCTGAAAGCACGCGACAAAAACCTTTTCATTGTACTTTGGTACACATGACGATAAACTAAACTAAAAAACTGTCAATGAGGTGTTGGATATGGCTTTAGATGATGAAATCATATATTATATTATCTCATTTTGAACGTATCTGTAAGATAATTATTTGCCCTGTTGCCCTCTGATGAATATAGTGCAGATTGCAAACTGGACAGACCAAACAAACAGTGCCTTTGTTTGCTATTGCAATTTTCGGGGCAGGAACTGGATGGTAAGGAGATCATATCTGAGGAAGGATGTGCTGGCATTGGAGAGGGTTCAGGGGAGGTTTACGAGCATGATCCCAGGTAGGATTGGGTTACCATATAATGAGCGTTTAACGGCACCGGATCTTTACTTACTGTAGTTTAGAAGGATAAGGGATAACCTCATTGAAACTTACCGAATACTGAAAGGCCTGGATAGAGTGGATGTGGAGAGGATGTTTCCACAAGTGGGAGTGTCTAGGACTGGAGGCCATAGTCTTTGAAAGGAAATGAGGTGGAATTTATTTAATCAGAGGGTGGTGAATCTGTGGAATTTATTGCCACAGAAGGTTGCGGAGGCCAAGTCAATGGGTATTTGTAAGGCAGATATTGACAAATTCTTGATTAGTACAGGTGTCAGGGGTTACGGGGAGAAGGCAGAAGAATGGGGTTGAGAGGGAACGATAGATCAGCCATGATTGAATGGCAGAGTAGACTTGATGTGCCAAATGGCTTAATTCTGCTCCCATAACTAATAAACTTATGAGACCAAAGTCACGGCCTTACTCTAATCAGAAGAGGCATCTGGAGACACTTGAAGGAAGCATAGTAAGAAGATTGGCATAGATTAAACTTCTGGTGGGGCACTTCAAAGCTCATCATCCAGAATATTTGATAACGCCATGACAGACCGGGCGGGCACAGTTCCAACCTGGACATATTAGCCAGGTTGGATCTATGACAGTGACAAGCCAACACAAGACATTATTATACACAAAGTGCAGGAGTAACTCATCAGTCAAGCAGCATCTTTGTAGAACATGAATAGGTAATGTTTCAGGTCAGGTCCCTTCTTCCATCCGAAACGTCACCTGTTTATTCATGGTCACTGGATCTAAATTCTGGAACTTCCTCTGCAACAATAGTCAATAGTCCTTTATTTGTCACATACACATAAATGTGTAGTGAAATGAAACATTACCCGAAGTTCAACAATAAGACCAATAAGAATAATCAATAAAAATGCAATACCACATACAATCATAAACTAACACCAAACAAAAGAAACATCCATCACAGTGAGTCTCCTCCAGTCCATCCTCACTGTGATGGAAGACCAGAATTTCTTTTCTCTTCCCTGCCGTCTTCTCCCGCGGTCAGGCTGTTGGAGTTGCCACGTCGGGGCGGTCGGGGCTCCCGACATTGAAGCCCCCGCCGGGTGGTGAAAGGTCCGCGGCGGGCCGACCCAAGCACCGCGATTCAGAGCGGGCGAGGACGCTGCCGCTGCTGGAGCTCCCGATGTCGGCCCCCACCCAGGGGCCTGCGGGCTTCCGACGTCCACGCGGCCCGCGCCGGAGCTTCCGGAGATGAGTCGCAGCCGCTCCCACAGCATCTGAAGGCAGCCAGCGCCGCAGGTGGTGAGTCCGGGCCGCGGGCTCTGCGAACCAGAGCCCAGGTGGTCCCAGGTGCATGGCCGGTGGTAGGCCGCAGCGGGAATGGAGACACGACACAGAAACAAAGGTCGGGTCTCCGTTCGGGAGAGAGAATTTTACAGTTCCCGTTCCCTCCCACCCCCCCCCCCCCCCCCACACATAATATACAAACACGACACCATATTAAAACAACAATTCATACAAAAACAACAAAAAACACAAAAGACAGACGGACTGCAGGCAAGCCGCAGCTGCGAGGGCAGCGCTGGCTCCTCCTCCCAAACAGAACTGTGCAGTACCTTTGCCAGATGCAGTGGTGCTATAAATTATGTTGGCTCACAGCTCCGATAAATCTGGTATGATCCTGAACTGCAGTGCTCTCTGTGTGGAGTTTGCACCTTCTCCCTGTGACCATGTGGATTGCTATTTCCTCTGCATCTGATATAGAAGTTGATAGCTCATCTGACTACTGTAAATTACACCCAGTGTAGGTTGATGGTCACATGACAACAGATTACATAGAAATGTGGAGGGGGTTGAGGCTGATGGGATCTCTCTCAGAACCAGCACGGTCGTGATGGGACAAATTGCCTCCTTCTATGTAGGAATGATTGATTGATTGATTGATTGATTGATTGATTGATTGATTGATTGATTGATTGATTGATTGAAAGATACAGCATGGAAAAAGGCCATTCAGCCCACAGTCCACACCGACCACCTCTTCACACTAGTAATGTGTCCACTCCCTACAGACTAAAAGGCAATTAACAGAGGCCAATTAACCTACAAAACCACATGTCTATGGGCAAACTTGAGCACCAGGAGGAAACTCACGCGGTCACAGGTAGAACCTGTAAACTGCACACAGGCAGCAGCCGAGGTCAGGATTGAACCCAGGTTTCTGGCTCTGTGAGGCAGCAGCTCCACCAGCTGCACCAGTGCGCTGTTTACTAAGAAAGAGGGAAATATGAGAAGGACTGCAGTGGTTCAGCATTGCAGCTCACCAACATCTAGTCCTACACCAACACCCACGTAGGATAGGCAATAAATGTCAACAATGCCCAAAATAAGAATGTTAAAAAATGTCAAGAACATCTTCTTTTACCAGAGTTGCCTTTTCCTGGTGAGAAGAGTATTATTAATGATCAAAATGTTTCAAGGTCTTATTATAAGATTTCTGAAGTGAATGAATGTGAAATTGATCCTCAACAAATGTACAGATTGGGTGTTAGAGAACAGTAGGACATTTCATACCGTCCCCAACTACCTTTTCCATTTTTATACAGATCACAAGATTTAATAGCTTCAGCAATCATGCTGTTCCTTCAATAACTGGGATGCAATTCATGCAGCATGTAACTCAGGAAAAACTGTGGCATTTCCACAATGGAATAATCTTCAAAGCAGGATATAATCATTGTTGTTAGAACTGATAGATTTGTCAAATGCAAATGGATACAAAATATTCCTCAGCTTGTGTCCAACACCACGTCTATTCATCTTATGTTTACAATCCTGATTGGATTTGGAAACATTTTTAGTGTCCAGGGAGGTTGCTAATGTTTTACTGTTATTCAAGAATGAGTGGAGAAAATTAATGAAGTCATTGTTAACAGTCAGTGGCGGGCAAAGTTTTCATCGACAAATGTAAATCTCTGTTTAACATAAATAGCAAGAGAACTAGACAAAAAGTGCTGGAGTAACTCACCGGGACAGGCAGCATCCCTGGAGAGAAGGAATGGGTGATGTTTCGGTTCAAGACCGTTCTTCAGATTGATGTCAGGGGAGATAAGGAAGTGTAAAACAGGACAAAGGGAATGATCAAGGAAAATATAGAAGAGATCATTGTTAGCTGGGAGAAGGTAACAACAAAGCAAACAGAGATAAAATGTAATGGGAGACAGTAAGACTGGCCGGAGAACTGTGAAGGGCGAGGGTCGGAGAGAGAGGGAAAGCAAGGATTACTTGAAGTTAGAGAAGTCAATGTTCATACCACTGGGGTGTAAGCTGCCTAAATGAAATATGAGGCGGACTGAGCCTAAACCTACCTGATCTCCAGGTTGTTAAACACTTTAACTCCACCTCCCATTCTCACACTGAACTTTCTGTCCTGGGCCTCCTCCATTGTCAGAGTGAGGCCCAGCACAAATTTGAGGAACAGCATCTCATATTTCGCTTACTTTTCCACTTAATAAGATCATGGCTGATTCCATCTTCTTTATCCCACTTTCCTGCCCTCTTCCTAGAAAACAATTCCCATTAAAAATCTATCTGTCTCATTTTCAAATGTATTCATGGATTCAGCCTCCACAACTTTCTGGAGCCAGGATTTCTAATGACTCACATTATATTCCAAAGACTGACTTTGCTTTGCAGATGTTCTTCCTCAAGGCAGGCTTAAATTGATTGAATTGATTTATTGGAAGATACAGCATGGAAATAAATCCTTCAGCCAAGCGAGTCCATGCCGGCCATCAATCTCCTGTTCACACTACTATATTATCCCACTTTCACATCCACTCTCTGTGTCCCAGGGGTCATTTACTGAGGCTTATTGACCTACTAACCCATCTGTCTTTGGGATGTGGAAGGAATCAGGCGCACACGGAGGGTAGGTATAAGGAAATGCCCAAGAGCTGGTGCCTGGCCTCAGCACACTCCTGACGTTGTCTTTTTACCACCTATATTTACACTAACCTCAACTCTTAGGTCTATTGTGCCTTTATTTGCTTCTTGCTCTTCTTTTCCTTACTGCCCTCTTTTATTTTTCTATTTTCCTGTCTTTTATTTCTATCCTCGTTTCCATTTCCTCCAGCTCCCTACTCTGGTACCCGTTACCTGCTGTACAGGTTTACACCTGTCTCAACAGCACTCTCAACACCCACTCGAGGTTTAGTGACCCAGTCCTGCCAAATGGTCGGTTATACACCCAACTTGTATAGCTTTCAGCATTTCCAGAACCAATCCCAATGTCTTTGTATCTATCTCTTTAGCTCCACACTTTCAAGCATGAGAAAGTGGGAATAATCATGAAATGACTGTCTTTGAAATTCGTGCCTTTTAATTTATCTCCTCAGATTCAGTTTGCAAGACTTCATTCTTTTTCTTCACTTAAGAAAGGCATTTCAAGGACTGCAAGCATGGTTTTGTGGAGGAAAATTTAAATCTCATATTTAATTCCCTGAAGAAGTAATAGAGAAGGTTGTTCAAGATGGTACAATTGATGCATCAACAAATTGCCATGCAGGAGGTTATCAGGATGATGGGAACCCCACTGAATCAATCAATGGCATTGAATGCTCAATTAATTCATAGTTGGAAGCAAGTAGATATTTTGGATGAATGTAATCCAGACTTGGAAATTATTTACAACGATGTCCCCATGAGTCAGTTTTTGGTCCATTTTACTCCATTTTATTTTATACTAGATTCAGGGATTAGGAAGCAGGGTCATAAAGCTTGCACATTAAAATAGAACTGTTCCCATCAATAAAAAATTGCAAGATAGAGAAAATGTATATAAATGAAAAGTAAAGATATGGTAGCATGTTGAATGCTAACTTTGTAACAGTATTTAATTGACAAAAAATATAAGAAGAGCTAAAAAGGAAGTTTGAAAACAACAAAGGGCATGAAATTCAACATTTTTATAAAGAATCAGACGAGGTAAATAAGAATGGTGAGTAGGAATGTGGGCCAATTAAAGATATTCTGATGAAATTGTAAATGAAATAAATGATATGTTGATAATGCTCCATCTATCCCAGAAAAACTAATATTGAATTGGGAATAGATGTTTAACAAAATAAATAAAATAATGAATAGAACATTACCACATACCTCCTTAGGACCAATATTTATTCACAAAATGCTGGAGTAACTCAGCAGGTCAGGCAGCATCTCAGGAGAGAAGGAATGGGTGACGTTTCGGGTCGAGACCCTTCTTCAGATTGATGTCAGGGGGGCGGGACAAATGAAGGATATAGGTGGAGACAGGAAGACAGTGGGAGATCTGGGAAGGGGAGGGGAAGAGAGGGACAGAGGAACTATCTAAAGTTGGAGAAGTCAATGTTCATACCGCTGGGCTGCAAGCTGCCTAGGCGAAATATGAGGTGCTGTTCCTTAGGACCAATAGCCTCTATAAATGGATTTTAAAAAAATGATTGCAAATGATCTAATTATCTTTCTCCAAAATTCACTGGATTTAAAGATTATTGAACTATTTAAACATGTGTGGAAAGGGATCCCAAGAAATTATGATTCAAATATGTCATATCTCTTATACAAAACTACCAGATTCCAAAATTAAACATAAAATGAGAAAACATAGACATTTTTCAGTGCATGAGGGGGGAGTTAACTTGAGTATTGAGCATGGGATGTCTAGATCCATTTATATGGATTGTCAGGAATAAGTTGATGGTTCTCCATAGGGCGAATTAGATTAAACATAGAAACATGGAAAATAGGTGCAGAAGGAGGCCATTTGGCCCTTCGAGCCAGCTCACCATTCATTGTGATCATGGTTGATCATCCACAATCAGTAACTTGTGCCTGCCATCTCCCCATATCTCTTGAATCCACTAGCCCCTGGAGCTCTATCTAACTCTCTTTTAAATTCATCCAGTGAATTGGCCTCCACTGCCTTCTGTGGCAGAGAATTCCACAAATTCACACCACTCTGGGTGAAAAAGTTCCTTCTCACCTCAGCTTTAACTGGCCTCCCCTTTATTCCTAGACTGTGGCCCCTGGTTCTGGACTCCCCCAATATTGGGAACATTTTTCCTGCATCTAGCTTGTCCAGTCCTTTTATAATTTTATGCGTCTCTATAAGAACCCCTCTCATCCTTCTAAACTCCGGTGAATACAACCCCAGTCTTTCCAATCTTTCCTCATATGACAGTCCCTCCATCCCAGGGATTAACCTCGGGAACCTAAGCTGCACTGCCTCAATAGCAAGAACGTCCTTCCTCAAATTAGACCAAAACAGCACACAATACTCCAGATGTGGTCTCACCAGGGCCCTATACAACTACAAAAAGACCTCGTTGCTCCTATACTCAAATCCTCTCATTATGAAGGCCAACATGACGTTAGCTTTCTCCACTGCCTGCTGTACCCGCACACTTACTTTCAGTGACTGATATACAAGGACACCAAGATCTCGTTGCACTTCCCCTTTACCTAATCTAACACCATTGAGATAATAATCTGCCTCATTGTTTTTGCTGCCAATATGGATAACCTCACATTTATCTGCATTATACTGCATCTGCCATGCATCTGCCCATTCACTCAACCTGTCCAAGTCACCCTGCAACCTCCTAACATCCTCTTTGCAGTTCACACTGCCACCCAGCTTTGTGTCATCTGCAAACTTGCTAGTGTTACTTCTAATTCCATCATCCAAATCATTAATATATATTGTAAATAGTTGCGGCCCCAGCACCGAGCCTTGCGGCACTCCACTCGCCACTGCCTGCCATTCTGAAAAGGACCTGTTTATTCCTACTCTTTGCTTCCTGTCTGCCAACCAATTCTCTATCCATGTCAATACCCTACCCCGAATACCATGTGCTCTAATTTTGCTCACCAATCTCCCATGTGGGACCTTATCAAAGGCTTTCTGAAAGTCTAGATACAATACACCCATTTTACTTGTCACCTCCTCAAAAAATTCCAGAAGATTAGTCAAGCAGGATTTCCCCTTCATAAATCCATGCTGACTTGCACCAATCCTTTTACTGCTATCCAAATGCGCCGTTATTACCTCTTTAATAATTGACTCCAGCATCTTCCCCACCACCTGGTCTATAATTCCCCGTTTTCTCTCTCACTCCTTTCTTGAAAAGTGGGTTAACATTAGCTACCCTCCAATCTGCAGGAACTGATCTGGAATCTATTGAACATTGGAAAATGATCACCAATGCGTCCATGATTTCTAGAGCCACCTCCTTGAGTACCCTGGGATGCAGACCATCAGGCCCTGGGGATTTATCAGCCTTCAGTCCCATCAGTCTATCCAATACTATTTCTCGCCGAATGCAAATTTCTTTCAGTTCCTCTGTTTCCCTAGATTATCTGTCCTCTGGTACACCTGGGAGATTGTTTGTGTCTTCCTTAGTGAAGACAGATCCAAAGTACCTGTTCAACTCTTCCGCCATTTCCTTGTTGCCCATATTAATTTCACCCGTTTCTGCCTTGAAGGGACCCACGTTTGTCTTTACTATTCTTTTTCTCTTAACATAACTAATGAAGCTTTTACTGTCCTTCTTTATATTCTTGGCCAGCTTCACTTCGTACCTCAACTTTTCAGCCTGTATTGTCCTTTTTGCCACCTTCTGTTGTCCTTTGAAAGTTGGCCAATCCTCTGGCTTCCCGCTGCTCTTTGCTATGTTATACATCTTTTCTTTTAGTTTTATTCCATCTCTAACTTACCTTGTCAGCCATGGTTGCCTCTTACTCCCCTTAGAATCTTTCTTCCTCTTTGGAATGAAATGATCCTGCATCTTCTGGATTATGCCCAGAAATTCCTGCCATTGCTATCCCACCATCATTCCTGCTAGGATCCTTTTCCATTCAACCTTGGCCAGCTCCTCTCTCATGACTTCTTAGTCCCCTTTGTTCAACTGCAACACTGACATTTCTGGTTTAACCTTCTCCCTCTCAAATTGCAGATTAAAACTAATCATATTATGGTCACGACCTCCAAGCGGTTCCTTTACCTTGAGTTCCCTTATTAAATCTGGTTCATTGGACAACACTAAATCCAGAATTGCCTTCTCTCTGGGAGGCTCTAGTACAAACTGCTCTAAGAATCCATCTTGGAGGCATTCTACAAACTCCCTTTCTTGTGGTCCAGAACCAACCTGATTTTCCCAGTCTACCTGCATATTGAAATCCCCCATAACCACAGTGGCATTACCTTTGTTACATGCCAGTATTAACTCCTGCTGCAACTTACACGGTATATTCGAGCTACTGTTTGGGGGTCTGTAGATAACTGCCATTAGTGTCTACTTACCTTTACAATTCCTCAACTCTATCCACAGTGACTCTATATCTTCAGTCCCTATGTCACCCCTTGCAAGGGACTGAATTTCATCCATCACCATCAAAGCTACCCCACCTCCTCTGCCCACCTGCCTGTCCTTTCTATAGGACGTATAACCCTGAATATTCAATTCCCAGTCCCGATCCTCCTGCAGCCACGTCTCTGTAATCCCCACAATGTCACATCTACCAATCTCTAACTGAGCCTCAAGCCCATCCACTTTACTTCTTATACTTCGTGTATTCATATATAGTACTTTTAATCCTTTGCTCATCTCACCTTTCACATCAATTCCTATTACACTTGGCCATTTTCTCCTATTCCTTCGTGACTTTTCTGTCCCCTTTAATTCTGGGGTCCTTCTTAACTTTTCCTATACTCTCTTTCCATTTAAATCCACCCTTGTCTATCGCATTTGAAACACCCTCCCCACTATTTAGTTTAAAACCACCCGTGTAGCAGTGGCAAACCTGCCTGCCAGAATGCTGGTCCCCCGTTTGTTGAGGTGCAACCCGTCCCTTTTGTACAACTCACCCTTACCCCAAAACAGATCCCAGTGGTCTAAGAATCTAAAGCCCTGCCCCCTGCACCAGTTTCTCAGCCACACATTCAGACCCCCTATCTCCCTGTTCCTGCCCTCACCAGCACGAGGAACTGGAAGCAAACCGGAGATAACCACCTGGAGGTCCTGCTTTTCAGCCTTCATCCGAGCTCTCAAAAGTCATGGTGCAGAATATCTTTCCGCTTCTTCCCAACGTCGTTTGTGCCGATGTGCACTACCACTTCTGGCTGCTCACCTTCACCCTTGAGGATGCTCTGCACTCGATCCATAGGTCCTGGATCCTGGCACTAGGGAGGTAACACACCATCCTTGAGAGGGGGAGAGGGGAGGGTGGGAGAGGGGAGGGGACCAACAGGTCCACTTGGTCTAATAACTTTCTATAACTCTCCCCGACGAAAGCTCACAATACCACCAAATATCAACTTGCCATATTTGGTATACTTCTCTCCGGAAGCTGGTTCTTCGAAATCCAGATATATTTTAAAAGTTATGCATGTGTACTGGCAAGTATATGTCACATGCATGCTCAAAACATCATCACAACATTGTCTGTATCTCAGTTCTGAATATCTGCCACCCTCCCATCCTCCCAACTAGGAGTGACAAAAAAAATTAACACACAAATTATTAGAATTGTTCAAGTTTACATAAAGTAAAGTTAGTAAACAACTGTCTTGGAACTTAGAATTAGATTCTTAGAAACAATGTTTTCTTGTTGTGTATGTTTACCACAAATAAATGACAAGCAGTATACTTCTACACTTATCATCAATGACCAGGATGTTCCTGTACTCCTGTGACAAGCTTCTCAAACCGAGGTTCAATTTCCTTCTCCAAAACAACCCGAATTACCGAATCAACATACTAAAGTGAATTGCGTTTTTTGGATTTCAATTCTACCAAGATTGAAAATCCTTGTTCAGACAGCAACATTGTTGGCATCATTACTAGTGGTTGAATGGCCTTCAAGGCAATTGATTTGTATTCAGGGAAAGCAAGTAATCCAGTCCAATAGTCTCCATCGTAGGAGTACATCTCAAAAGATGATTTTTGAGTTAAGTCATAATGAAGCCCCACAACACTTCTGACATTTCCCCAAAATCTACTCGCTTGATGTGGCTGGTGATAAAAGGATTAACTATCCACATCTGATTTTCCAAGTCCTGCAGATGCTTCTGAGGAAAATATGTTTCAGAATTTTTAGACAGCAACTGCAGATGGTCGGAAATTATGTCCTTCAGTGTTTTCTCCGGATCAGGTTTCTTTTCTTCCCACTCACATTCTTTGAGAAAGCTTTCCAAATGTGGGAAATTGGAGAAATTGCCTTTACGAGTGTTAATATGCCACATGGTGATCTTCATTTTCATGGCTTCTATTTTCCCAAGGACATCGATGATGTCACCTCCTTTACCTTGAAGTGACAAGTTGAGCCGATTCAAATGGTCAAAAATAGAAATCGTGTAACACAATGTGGCCAGCCAAAAATCATTGCATTGCTTTCACGTCACCTTGCTCAGTAAAAAATACAGACAGTTCATTCTTCAGGGACAGTACTCTTTCAAGGACTCTTGAAGTCCTTAGAGGGCCCAAGTATTAGAGAAGTATGGATTGGGGAATGGTTTCATTAACTGGGTAAAAGCTCTTTATAAACAACCCAAAGCCAAAGTGGTGACAAATGGCCAATCTTCTCAACCATTTAATTTGGAAAGATCTAACAGATAGGGATGTCCCTTGTCACCAGCTCTATTTGTACTGGCTATTGAACCTCTGGCAGAACTAATAAGATCAGATTCAGACATTAAAGGATTTAAAGTTAATCAGGAAGATCACAAAATTACTTTATTTGCAGATGATGTCTTAATTTGTCTTACTAGACCATTGGAATCCTTAAGAAAATTATATTTCAGATTGGAAGAATACGAGAAAGTATCAGGATATAAAATTAATAAAGATAAAACTGAAATAATGCCTCGAAGGCAATTATGACCAATGTAAAAGAGAAAGTCAGTTTAAATGGCAAAAAGAAGGCATTAAGTACTTAGGAGTTAAAGTAGATAATAAGTTAAATAATTTGTATAAATTAAATTATAAACCACTAATAAAAAAATAGATGAGGACCTGAAGAAATGGATGAATCTTCCAATTACATTGATAGGGAGAGTGAACTGTATTACGATGAATATTTTTCCGAGGATACAGTATTTATTTTCAACACTGCCTATACCTTTGTCAAATAATTTTTTTCAAGAATTGAACAAAATTGTGAGGAATTTTCTTTGGAAAGGTAAAATGCCAAGCGTGTCTCTGGAAAAATTAACATGGAAATTTGAATTAGGTGGACTGCAATTACCAAATTTTAAAAATTATTATCTGGCAGCACAAATTAGTTTTATTTCATCCTTTTATCAAGAGGGTGGAAAAACAGCATGGGTTAAAATTGAAATGGATAAAATAAAAGAGTTATGTCCAGAAGAATTTATATATAAATGGGAAGCGAAGCTATTAGTTAAGGATAAAGAGTCACCTTTGCTAAAACATTAAATTAATACATTGTTGAAAACAGTTAAAGTTAATGATAAAAGTTTTTTTTAACAGCTAAAACTCCATTAGTAAAAAATAGATTGTTGCCGTTTGCTTGGAATAATCAAATACTACAAGTCTGGGAACAGAAGAGTTAAAAATATAGGAGATTTCTATGAAGGAAATAACTTTTTGACATTTTCTCAATTGAGAAATAAATATCAAATTCCAGGAAATAGTATTTTTTTCTATTATCAATTACAATCTTTTTTAAGGGAAAAGTTAGGTAATTCAATGTCTCTATTTCAGATTAAAGGAATTGAATCCTTGATTCAGGGCAAGGGAATAAAAAAAATTATATCATCAATGTATAAATTATTACAAAAATCTAGTCCAAAGATAGGAATTCAAAAATCAAGACAAAGATGGGAAACAGATCTTAATATTATCATTGATGAACCAAGTTGGGAAAGACTGTGTTTAGATAGTATGAAAAATACTATTAATGTGAGATATAGTTTAGTACAATATAATTTTTTACATCAACTATATTTAACCCCGAAAAAATTAAACAATTTAAAACCAAACTCATCTGAAATTTGTTTTAGATGCAACCAAGACGTGGGTACTTTTTTACACTCTACATGGGCATGTCAGAAGGTAACTCCTTTTTGGAAAGACCTAAAAAAAATGTTGGAACAATTGATGAATAAGATCATACCATTGGATTCAAGGTTGTTTTTATTGGGAGATACAAAAGGAATATTACCAAAGCTAATTTTAGATAAACATCAGGAAAGATTTCTCAAAATAGCAATAGCAGTAGCAAAAAAATGTGTAGCGGTCACTTGGAAAGATCAAAATGAAATAAGATTTGAAAGATGGTATGTAGAAATGCGTAGTTGTATCCCATTAGAAAAAGCAACGTATAATCTGAGAAATGGATATGACTTCTTCTTGAAGGTGTGGAACCCATTCATTTTAAAGCTAGGATTAAGAATTGGAAATATTTAAATTCAGGATTGTTTTGATACCTTTAATAAGTATTTTATAAGAAATTACCCGGAAGTGTCTCCTTCTGGACTCCAGGTTTCTTTCTTTCTCGCTTTCTTTTTCTTTTTCTTTTTCCTTCTTTTTAACTGGGGGGTGGGGGGAAGGGGGGTATGAGAGGGGATATAATACAGAACAATACATGTATAATCGAATTTATAATGTAGTTATTATTGCTTACTATGAAATGTAACATGTATGAGTTCTGTTAAAACTTAAATTTAAAAAAATTTAAAAAGAAGAAAAAAAAGGACTTCCACGTGACAACCATCGAACCTCAGAATGCAGGAGGAGAATCATCTGATCTGCAGACGTATCCTTGCATAGATCTGAAAACAGCTGACATTTTTTTGCTTGTGGGCGAATAGCATTGACAATTTTCACCACATCTTACAACAATTCTTCCAGCTCATTTTTCTGGTCATTGCAACAAGTGTTCAGTTTCTAGGCAGCCAGTGCTTCCCGATATAAACAACAATGTAAAAAGGTGCAATTATGGGATTTTTCTTTGATGCGAGCGGTGGCTCCTTTATGTTTCCCCATCATGGCTGCAGCACCGTCTATAGTCACAGCAACACATTTGCTCCAAGATAAATTTTCATTTTCCATGAATTCATCAAGCTTGGAGAAAATATATTCACCTGTAGTTTGCTCTCCGGCTGGCAAGCAAAAGAGATAATGCTCGACAATTTTTCCCAAGCTTTGATCTGGGAAACGATAATGCACAATGAGTTGTGCATCGTTTTTAATGTCTGTAGTTTCATCAAACTGCAGAGCGAAAAATGGTGCTTCCTACAGTTTTACCATCAGCTGATGCTTCAGATCTTCAGCAATCGTAGTAGATCGAAGTTTCATTGTGACATTGGACAAAGAAATTTGCACTACTTTATCCATTGCTTGCTTTCCACCATGTAGTAGATTGGCAATGATTTTCAAACACGGTTTGACAACTTTCTCAGCCTCTGTATGGGTTTTTTTCTTTCATGAGCACATGTGCTATTTGAAGAGAGGCAAGAAGAGGAGGTTTTTTAGTTGCAATGTCATTCTTTACCATCGACTGGAAGAAATTCTGCTGGTTCCACAAATACGAGTGTTTTTGAAAAACTGTATGGACTTGTTTTGATGATTGCTATGCTTTGTTCTTAAATGAGTCTGTAATGTTGAAGGAGCGATGCACTGGTTGCTATATTTTACACTGCAAAACATGCACTGAGTTGAGGGAGCAAGGCTTGTTAGTTCATCTTGGGGAAGGAAAAAGCCATACTTGATATATTCTTCGTTCCACTTTCTTTTCTTGAGTTTGAGGAGAGGGTACTTTGGTCCTGGTATTTTCTCTTGAGATAAAGTTTTCCTTTCCCCTATCATTAACAGAGTCATCATCTGTAACATACATAACTGCATTTTTAAGTTTGTTATCCTCAGTTTCTTTGTCACCCTTCACAAGTGGCTTGTCTCCTGAACATACCTCCTCTTGAGTCCTGTTCGTTTCACTTTCTTTCAGAAATGAACTACTTCCTCCTGCACACTTTTCCTCTAGAGCTGGTTTCTTTAGGTACTTCAACAAAGACATAGTGTCTTAAACTGCAAATCAAACTCACAAAATACTGAAGTCGCATGAATAGAAAATGCAGAATATCACTGCAAGAAAATGGCACAATCTAACTTTAGGTTGCCTAAAAACGGTGCTCAAATCCCCTTAACATAGCTAGAATTCATGTTGCTTGGTGCAAATAAGTGCTGGTAGATTGAAGTACAGTAAATATATATAGAATTCTAGTTCTAGCAGTAAAGTAGCTAAATTGGTAACACAACGTAAAGTTACAGTTCAACAGTTGCCTACAGCAATCCTCCAATGTTGCCATTTATAAATTTATGATCCCACTAGCTCGTCTGGTCTTCCCTAAAAGGTTATATTACAGTAAATTTGCGAAATATCCTGCTACTTTGAAATTAGAAAACCATAGGTGGAGAGAAAAAACATATCAAATTTCCAGCTCCACTGCCATTTACACCAAGAAGAGCTTACTAACCACTTTAACGGCAATGCCTTTTTTAAGTATAGAAAAAATATATATCAATATCTGAATAAATTAAGTCATTCACCCTTCATTCACCCCTCTAGTTTCATTCACCCCAAAAATAATTTCATTCACCCTTGGGTGAACCATTCACCAGTTTAAGAAGCACTGCTATAGATTATTGCCAGAATGTTCTGTTTCCATTTCAGATTTCATTTGCAGTATTTTGCTTTTCTAAAAATGTGATAAATGGATTTCGATGAGGACAGAGCGAACTCATTCACTCTGGACCTTACAAATAAGAGGATAGAAATTCTCTTAAAATGTTAATAACTGTGAAGGTTATAATAGTGAAGGTCCAGTGAACTTGGGCATTCATATATAATCATTGAAGTGTTTTCAAATTAAAATTAAAATCTAACAAAATGCTAACACCCTACTCTCTGTTTTTGCTAGACATGACAGTGGCAGCAGAAACGATAATGGCATTTAAGAGGCTTTTAGATATGCACATGTATATGGAGGGAATGGAGGGGTATGGATCATGTGCAGGCAGATGTGATTATTTAACTTGGCATCACAGGCCAAAGTGCCTGTCCCTGTACTGTAATATTTTATGTTCTATGCTGTCTGATTAGCTGAGCATTTATTTTTATTTATCTTTTTTCATTACCTAAAGTAATTTATTTTCTTATTATAAGATCCCAAATAGGTGCAAAAATAATTTAAATGGTCAATGGAATGCTGGCTTTCGTTTACAAAAGTACAAAGAAGTAAAAGTTACTCCTGGCTTCAGCTATACATAGCCCTGCTTAACCCACACCCAGAGGACCAAGAATATTTTGGGCACTGCACATTGGGAGAGGGCATACAAAATGAGTAGGAAAGAACGGCAGATGCTGGTTTAAATCGAAGATAGACACAAAATGCTGGAGTAACTCAGCGGGACAGGCAGCATCTCTGGAGAGAAGGAATGGGTGACGTTTCAGGTCATAATAGCCTTGGAAGAAGTGGAGCATAAATTATGAATTAATTCAATCCCCTGGTCTCTTTATTCACCAAACACTTGACTGCAATCGTTATTTGGCATCTTTGAAATATCCTCTCTCAGCAATAGTCATTCCAGGTAAGTCTCTTGTACATCTTTTCAGTAATTACTGTCTCAATGGTTCATTATTGCCACGTGCAATCACACAGTGAAATTATTTCCTTACAAACATTCCAATAGAGTATTGCCTGACCTAAGCACGATCCCCATTGAGCAAAGTGTACAGAAAAAGGTCCATTGAGCCCGCATACAAGAGGAGCCAGGTTTTGCCGCCATTTTCAAAGTCTGGTCTGTGCTCTAGGTCGAAAGAACGGTGCCCGATCCAGGCTGCTGCAGGGCCTCCAGCCATTGCGTTCCTTGGATGTCTGGATTGATCAAAGAACCGATGTCCTTCTCCTCGCCCATCCATCTTTGTACTTAAGGGGCACCTCCTGCAGCCGACCTTGAGGGCCAGACCCCGGTTCCTTCTCCTACCAGCCTGACTCCTCGCCCGTGGCATCCATTGTCATCGCCGCCTCCATTCCCCTTGTCTCTGGTCTTTGGGGGCCACGCAGGGCCTGTAGGTGACTTCCCCCTTACTGACTATGGCCTGCCAGTTCTTTGTGTTTCGCCACTCAGGCTGCAGCCCACTGAGAACTTCAATACTATTGTCATGAATTCGAAAATATTGTGTCACTATTCTGGATTATCACCTTCTGGGAGTTACATGTACAGTATGTATGAAACCATTGACATAAAACTATAGGAAAAAGCTAATAACTCTTTATGGTTCAATGACACCTTATTGTCTATGTACAGTGCATTCAGAAAGTATTCAGACCCCTTCACTTTTTCCACATTTTTGTACGTTACAGCCATATTTTAAAATGGATTAAATTCTTTTTTTTTAATCATCAATCTACACATATGGCAGATGACAACCCGCTTGGAATTTTCCAAAAGGCACCAAAAGGACTCTCAGACCATGAGAAACAAGATTCTCTGGTCTGATGAAACCAAGATTGAACATTTGGCCTGAATGCCAAGCATCATGTCTGGAGGAAACCAGGCACTGCTCATCACCTGGCCAATACCATACCTACGGTGAAGCATGGTGGTGGCAGCATCATGCTGTGGGGATGTTTTTCAGTGGCAGGAACTGGGAAACTAGTCAGTTCAGTCTGAATCGAGGGAAAGATGAATGGAGCAAAGCACAGAGCGATCCTTGATGAAAACCTGCTCCAGAGCGTTCTGGACCTCAGACTGGGGCGGAGGTTCACCCTCCAACAGGACAATGACCCTAAACACACAGCCAAGACAACGCAGGAGTGGCTTTGTGACAAGTCTGTGAATGTCCTTGAGTGGCTCAGCCAGAGCCCGGACTTGAACCTGATCAAACATCTCTGGAGGGACCTGAAAATAGCTGTGCACCGACGCTCCCCATCCAATCAGAGCTTGAGAGGATCTGCAGAGAAGAATGGGAGAAATTACCCAAATACAAGTGTGCCAAGCTTGTAGCGTCGTACCCAAGAAGACTTGAGGCTGTAATCGCTGCCAAAGGTGCTTCAACAAAGTACTGAGTAAAGGGTCTGAATACGTGATATTTCAGTTATTTCTTTTTTATTATTTTGCAAAAATTCCTAAACACCTGTTTTCGCTTTTTTATTATGGGGTATTGTGTGTAGATCGATGATAAAAAAAGAATTTAATCCAGTTTTAAATAAGGCTGTAACGTAACAAAATGTGGAAAAAGTGAAGAGGTCTGAATACTTTCTGAATGCACTGAGCCTACTTACAGTGAAATTCTTTGTTTGCATACATTTCAGTGAAATCATACTATACATAAGTACAACCATACATAAGTACAACAAAGTGCGACGATTGTAGTGTAAGAATAGACTTGAGGCAGTGCATAAAGAGTTGCCATGTAGTTATAGGTCTACATTGTATTTGTTAGAATACTGGATATCATGAACTCAGTTGCTTCTTAAGGCTTTTCAAGTTTCTGCCTTCATTTTCACTCTGGCTGTTCCGATTTGGACTGACATTAATAAATCCAGGCCTGCTGTGACATTCTTCTGATAATATCTGGAGCTTTGGAATCAGTTCCACTTTGCAATTCAATCTTCACTCAAAGGATCTGCCTTGATCTGCACTTGATTCAATGAATTCAGCAAGTCTGTAAATAATAAGTAACTTGCCATCACCAGGCCTCTGATCAACAGGCCTGAGACAGCTCAATGGGACAATGATGGCAGCAAGGCCTGGTTTGTCCCAGAGGAAAGGTTAATTCAACTGTGAATGTGGGAGTGTGTGTGCGTGATAGCTGAAGGGGTAGGTGCAGGCAAGGGTGGAGTATAAACCTAGCCATCTATCAGTTCACACCACACAAGCTAGCAGCCCAGCCTTTGAAAATAAACTCATTATATTGATGTTACTTGTCAGTGCACACAGAATCTGTTCTCTTTGTTATTTTAGAAATTGCTAGAAAAGAACCAAGCCCTAATTTTACTTCTGTTGCAGATAAGTGGCAATAGATTGGAAAATCATTTGTTGGGTAAATCAGGCTAATGCCACTCTAAGTTAAACACAAGATGTTTTGTGGAGTGACTCATGATGTCAGGCTACAACGCTGGAGGCAATGGATAGGTGATGTTTCAGGTCTGGGACCTTTCTTCAGATTCCAACCTGAAATGTTTCCTATATCTACCCCCCCCCCCCCCCCCCCCCCAGAGATGCTGCCTGACTCGTTGAGTTACTCCAGCACTTTGTGTTTTACTCAAGATTCCAGCTTCTCCTTGTGTCTCCATTTTAGCACCACTTTAAATTTTGCTGCCGTACATTTCCATTTCCCACCCAAAATGCAGTGGGGAAGCCACAGCTTTATCTGTGGGATCTTGGAGCGTGCTCCTCTACCTCCTGGCCTCTCAACAAAAAGCAAATAACTTTCCTTTTCGCATCACAATCTTCCATCGGTGGTTTTACAGGAAAGCAACACTTGGTTGATTAGGACCAAGCTGATCTTGCAGGTAGACAACAGAAGGGTCTCGACCCGAAACATCACCCTATCCTTCTCTCCAGAGATGCTGCCTGTCCCGCTGAGTTACTCCACCGTTTTGTGTCTATCTTCATATTAAACCAGCACCTGCAGTTCCTTCCTACAATGACATACTTAGCCCCGATTTAAATCTTGAAATACAACTCCAGAATAAGCAAGGAATATGGTACCACAGAACGGAAGGATTTTTTCTAAAAATAAATTTTATTCAGAATTTTAAAAAAAATATATACATAACAAAAACTGTACAAAAACTCTTCTTACATTCTCAGTGTCTGTACATTCAATAGTTTCTTACTCTGTATTGTTCACACCTATCTTTAAAGAAAACACCCTTGCTATTCATGTGACCCCCTGAGATGACCACCTGCCCCTTGTTTGAGAGGTGTCTCCCCCAGACTCTACCTCTCAATGTCCAGAAATGGAAGGAGTCTAGATTGTGGTTCTTTCCCATGAACCTTCATGTTGATTGCACCAATTTCAGTGCATCCCACAGCACATACTACTGCAGTCTGGAATGGGCCAGTCGGCAACATTCCCAGAGGGACATCTCGCTGTGCTGGGACCCCCAACAAGTTTTGGGCAGACCAAAGAGCATAGAGAAGAAGTTGACTAAAATACAGAGAACAGATTGGTGATTAATGAATGTTTTCCAACATTCCTGAAGAGCCTGATAAAAAAAAGTGGTGTCTTTATTGGTGTGCGGTGATCACCAAGAAATACATAAAGGGATGAGTTGAGAATTATTTTCGGCAATAGGACTGTAGCACTTGACCAAATATAATAGATAATAAATAAAGTAGATAAATAATTGATAAAGAAATTCTATAGGGCAGTGAAAGATGCAAAAAAGAGGTACCGGGACAAGATGGAGTCACAGATGGAGCAGCAGGACACCAGGCGCCTTTGTCAGGGGCTACGGACTATAACTAGCTACAGGTCCAGCACCCCCTCAACCGGAAGTGCCGGCTCCTCCTTAGCTGATGACCTGAACTCTTTTTACGCACGGTTTGAGACGGGTAACACCACCAGCTCGCCGTCTAAAAACAGCACCGAAGGGGCGCTGGCTAGCGAGGCTGGAGGGGGATCCACCGCCGGGGATGTGCACACATTCTCGGTGTCCGAGCATGAGGTGAGGTGGGCTCTGACGCGTGTGAACACGAGGAAAGCTGGAGGCCCAGATGGTATATCTGGGCGAGTACTAAAGTCTTGTGCTACTCAGCTTGCTCCAGTGCTCACCACAATATTCAACCTCTCCTTGGCAAAGTCCGTGGTCCCTGCATGCTTCAAAAGATCCATCATTGTACCGGTGCCAAAGAATGCCTCTCCAGCGTGTTTAAATGACTACCGACCGGTGGCCCTCACCTCGGTTGTCATGAAATGCTTGGAGAGGCTAGTCAAGAAGCACATCTGCGCCCTCCTTCCTCGCAACATGGACCCACTACAGTTCGCATACCGTCCGAACAGGTCCACGGATGATGCGGTCTCCCAGGTTCTACACACCGCTCTCTCTCATCTGGACAGCCAGGGGGGCTATGTGAGGATGCTGTTCATTGACTTTAGTTCAGCATTCAACACAATAGTCCCCAGCAGACTGGTTGAGAAGCTGCTGGAACTGGGGCTTAGCACCCCTCTGTGTGCCTGGGTCCTGGACTTTCTCACTGCCAGGCCCCAAGTGGTCAGGATGGGGGAACACACATCTAGCTCCCTCACCCTGAACATAGGATCCCCCCAGGGCTGCGTCCTTAGCCCCCTATTGTACTCCCTGTACACACATGACTCTAGGGCCAGGTTCAGCTCAAACTCCATCATCAAGTTTGCTGATGACACTGTGGTGGTGGGCCGGATCTCCAACAACGATGAGAAGGCCTACCGGGAGGAGGTGGCTGATCTGGCACTCTGGTGTCAGGACAATAGCCTCCTCTTGAATGTCACTAAAACAAAGGAGCTGATTGTGGACTTCAGAAGGGCTAAACATCCAAGGACGTACACGCCACTGGAGATAAATGGGTCTATTGTGGATAGGGTGAGCAGTTTCAAATACTTGGGAGTCCGCATCGCAGAGGATCTGACGTGGGCAACGCACATTGCCGCACTGGTGGGTAAGGCTAAGCAGCGCCTTTACCACCTTAGACAACTGAGGAAATTCAGAGTGTCGCAGAGGATCCTTCATTGCTTCTACTCTGGGGCTGTAGAGAGCATCCTGTCCGGCAACATTACAGTCTGGTTTGGGAACAGCTCTGCCCAGGACAGGATGGCCCTGCAGAGAGTAGTGCGTTCGGCAGAACGCACCATGGGAACTACACTCGTCCCCCTGCAGGACCTATACATCAGGAGGTGCAGATCCAGAGCAAGCAAGATCATGAGGGACCCCTGCCACCCCAGTAACGGACTGTTCCAGATGCTACGGTCAGGCAAACGCCTCCGCTGTCACGCTGTGAAAACGGAGAGGATGAGACGGAGCTTCTTCCCACAGGCCATCAGGACTGTCAACTTTGATAACCCCAGAGACTAAATTTTTGTCGACACTTTTTGGTGCTATGTTTAGTAACTTATTAACTTTATTTATTGTAACTGTAATTATTTTTGTGCACAACCCGCAGGCATTGCCACTTTCATTTCACTGCACATCGAGTATGTGTATGTGACAAATAAATTTGACTTGACTTGATGTGCCAAAGTCACCAAACACTTTCAGAAAGCTAACACAGATGTGATGGGCCAAATAGTTACTGCCTATACTGTAAATGTATTGGATTCTTACCAGGTTTTATAGAACTGCAACCAAGGGATATAAGAAAATAACTGCAGATGGTGGAACCAAGGGATGTCTGGAGTTCTGCTGACATTTGCTGAAGAGAAGACAAAGCCTGACTGTCCAGACTGTTCTTCAGTCTGAAGAAGGGTCTCGAACCGAAACGTCACCCATTCCTTCTCTCCCGAGATGCTGCCTGACCTGCTGAGTTTCTCCAGCATTTTGTGAATAAATACCTTCTGACTGTCCAATTGATATGCAACCCCACTTGTCATTTTCAATCTGGAATTCTGCAGAAGTTCTCCAGTTTTCGGATGCTTTCCAGAGCAGTAATCCAACATAAAAAGAGTTAATTATTTGCTGGAATCATAAAGATAGATCAATTCCGACAGGACTATTAGAAAAAAATCTTGCACTTGTGTAGCACCACACCAAATCGTCTCGTTCATCTAAAGCAACCTGTCTTAAAAAACTCCAGGCTGAAATTTTTAACAAACTCAGTGTATACCGATGATTGTGTGACAGTGTGTGTTACTGTTAAAAATCAAAGTCCATTGCAGTATAATTCCAGGAAATAATGGACTCCGTATATGTTATGGACATGAGTTGCTCTACATTATGATTTGCTGCCACATTCGTTGTCCTTCTTCTTGCTGTTCAGCCCTCTATACTCATGAATGATGATTGCCAGCTTGTTGAATTCAAGCCAGCATGTGGACCAGAGCCATTTACACTGAAAATTATTGGCGAGGGTGACTTACTAATTATTTGGATTATGGCCAACCAATTATTCTCAATCTGCAAGGCCAAGCAGAAAGGTTGATAAAGAACATAAGATATAAGAACTAGAATGAGCCATTCAAGCCTTTCTGCCAATCAATGAAGTTGTGGCTGATCCTTTGACTCAAACCCTCTTTGTTCTATTCTCGTATTCCATGTTCCATTTTTGGCAAATAATTTATCAATCTCATGGTCAATATATCAAGACCTAGTGGACCTCTGGTGGCTCAGTCAATTAAATAAATCTATTTGTCTCTGTGCTGAATGACTGAACCGTGATATTGAGAGTCTAACTTCTGGTTATCAAGGCTTGTAAGAATGACCTGGTATGAGACCACCTCTTATTCTTCTGAATGCACAAGATTATAGAATCAATCTGCTTAATCAACCTTCACAGACTTTTTAGACTTTAGACTTTAGAGATACTGGGATACAGTGTGGAAACAGGACCTTCGGCCCACTGAGTCCATGCCAACCAGCGATCACTCCATACACTAGCACTATCCTATACAATAGGGACAATTTGCAATTGCCAGGATGGAATTATGCAGGCATGAGTACCATCCATGATTGCCTGCACTTCTGGGAACCCTGTGCTGCAGAGATAGATTACATTCACCAAAACTCAAATCATCCCTATCATGATGCGGAAGATTTACTTAACTGCAATACAAAGTATCACATGACAAGTAAGGATTTCATTGTTCCGTTTCAGGACATGACTATAAAACACTTTTACTTGACTTTCATCAGAGAAGCCAGCAAAGGTTTCCCCAGGGTGGAAATGCCAAAGGCTAGAGGGCATAGCTTTAAGATAGCAAGGGCAAAGTTTAAAAGAGGCATGCGTGGCAAGTATTTTACGCAGAAAGTAGCGGGTGCGTGGAACGTGCTGCCAGGGGTGGAGATGGAGGCAAATACAAAGGTGGCATTTAAAAGGCTTTTGGATAGGCACATGGATAGGCAGGGAATGAAAAGATATGGATTGTGGGCAGGCAGAGGAGAGTAGTTTAATTTGGCATTATGTTTGGTGCGGACATTGTGGGTGCAAGGGTCTGTTCCTGTGCTGTACATTACTATGTGCCAAGATCCTGAAGCAAGGTTTCCAAAGATGAAGGTGACCCTGACTTCAAGAACAGTGTAAATAAGTCAGCAAGCACCTGGTGGAAGGATAGCCTGTGGACAGGATGCTCCTGTTTATCAAAGGATATCTCCATGCACAGCTGAGGTAGAGAAGGGTATTGGTTTCATCCATTTGTCCCATGTCTTTCTTCTTTTTATTCATTTATCTGAACGATATGCAGACACTTCTATTTTTTTTCAAGATTTCATCTCCCATTTCTGGTGACTGCAGTTTGACATGGAATCTATAGACCTCACTTACTGGTGGACTGACAGGGATCCCGGTTTGTATCAGTCCATTCAAGGTTTGTTTTGCAGATGGTTTTGCAGCACTTTGCCATGAACGCAGGAAATATATGTTTGTCTCTTGAAATAACAATCAACTTGAGCTTTCAACCTTATTGAAAGAAAACTGCGACTTTTAGGAGTGAACAGTTGATGTTGGATCAATGTTGTGCAAAATCCCGCCAGCAACAAATCTGGGCCATACTAATTATGTAATTTAGGAAAGCTGCATACCAGAAAACTGTGCTTGCATATATGGTAATTTTATACCAAAAGTTGTTTTTCTCTTAAAAATTGGTGATAAGTCCTAGAAATCTGAGTGAATTTTGTCTGCGCACTGCTATTTATTCTGGCATTGTGTGGATGAATTTGTAGACTTACATGTGTCCTGTCCAACTGACTCCATTTACTCCATTGTGCTCCATTTACTTCCATGAGATTCCCGATTTCTCCAGGACATAACACACTATCAGTGAGACCCATTCAATGTTGATGCTCCACTTACCTTTATCATCAATATGTGTATCTTAGCTAAACATATTAAATGACTTTGATACACAACTGAGAATTCTGTATGTAAGTGCAAAAACACTGTTTTGGACACCCTGTTATAGGAAATATGTTGTTAAGCTGGAAAGGGTGCAGAGAAAAGTATGAGGATGTTGCCAGAACTCACGGGTCTGAGCTACAGGGAGAGGTTGAGCAGGCTAATCCCTTGGAGTGCAGGAAGATGAGGGGTGATCTTGTAGAGGTGTATAATATTATGAGAGGAATATGTGGTATATGCACAGTCTTTTCCCCAGATTAGGGGAATCAAGAACCATAGGATTAGGTTTAAAGTGAGGAAGGAAAGATTTAATAGGAAACTGAGGGGCAACTTTTTTACACAAAGGGTGGTAGGAATATGGAACGAGCTGCCAGAGCTATCAGTTCAAGCAGATGTTATCACAATGTTTAAAAAGCAGTTGGACATGTACATGGATAGGATAGGTTTAGTAGTATATGGGCCATACACAGGCAAGTGAGACTAGTATAGATGGGGCATATTGATCAGCATGGGCAAGTCAGGCCAAAAGGACTGTTTCCAGGCTGTTTTCTTTAAAATCTTTTATAGATTTTAAGTGGTAATTGTTTATTGTAAAACCAATTTCTGTTGATTATAGAAGTTGCGGAGTATTTACTGTACCTTGCGGTATCAAACTGTGTGTTGACATGGCATCTGTTCCAGCCTTCATTATTAACATCCGATTAGTCTGTGGGGGAATGGACTGGCGATCATGCCCATCTGGTTCAGGCTGTGCCATTGACCTCAAGCCTTAAATGGCTCAAGTTACCAGTGAAAGATGCCATAAATATAAATCAATAAGAGCACGTACTTCAAATATTGGCATGTCTGCCAAAAGACAGTATGAAAACAAATTCAGGCCACACTCAACATTGCAACACTGACATACAAAACCTTTATTTACCTTTCGGAGTTCAGTAACCTTGTACCTAATTAAAAACAGGGTCTTGCAAGCGGAAAATGCAGCAATATCTCATGAGGCTGAAAATTATGCCAGCTATCCGTTTAATCAATTAATGAAACCATTGCACAAGATGTATGCTCACACTCGAAACTATAAAATGCAGTCAGCCAGAAAACTGTTAGAAAGAATAAAAATATGTCTATGGCTCTCTTGTTTAGTTTCCTTGCTAACGTTGCATCATCAGCGCTCACACAACAAAGACAACTGATTCTACAGATGAGTTACCCATGTGTCTGTTGTACTTTAAAACAAAATGGTTGTTCCTTATTTCATGTACAAACCAAAAATTGAACCATGTCAAAATGACAATCCTATTACAACTGCATAGTAAATGTTCATCTTGAGCGCTTCAGGTGTGGAGCTCGGGTACTTGCCATCTATGATTTTCTGGCCATCAACGGACTGGATGGACAACCATGAACAGCTCCTACCCTATTTCCAACATTAGCCTATGCCAAGTGAAGCTCTGAACAAGGATTCAGATGTTAACTGTGTCCCCCAAAATAATGGGGAATGCATGCAACAAAATATTACATGAACACTGAGTCCAAACAAAAAATAGATGATTAAAGGGTGGCACAGTGGTTCAGCGGTAGATCTGCTGCCTCAAGGTGCCCGAAACCTGGGTTCATTCCTGACTACAGGCATGTTTTCCCTATGACCGCATGGGTTTTCTTCGGGTGCTTCGGTTTCCTCCCACATTCCAAAGACATGTAGGTCTGTAGGTTAATTGGCTTCTGTAAATTGCTCCTAAAGTATTGGTAGAGGATGTGGAAGTGGAATAATATAGAATTAGTATAAATGGGTGATCGATGGTCAGTATGGACTCGGTGGGCCAAAGGGCAATTTCCATACTGTATCTGTATCTATAAACCCTAACATTTTAAAAAGGTGTTTCCAATTGTAAATAACTTTAAATCTAATTTGATAAATCTTACATTATTCATCATTGTGGAATTGCCTACAGGAATGAGTATCCATTAAGTTTCCTAGCTGTTAATTTTTAGTTGTTTTAAATGTTAATAACTCATTTAGGGAAATATAATTCATAGCCAAAAGGACACAAAGTGCTCGAATAACTCATTGAGCCAGGCAGCATCTCTGACGAATATGGGTAGATAACGATTCGGGTCAGGACACTTCCTCAGACTGATTCATAGCCATGTATTTTCACACAGTTATACATTATGCCGATTGACCCTTTAGTACAACTAGGAAAAGATAGAGATGCAACAGTTTTTAAGCAAGCATAGGGAACTTGGTAATGGCAGAAAAATGCATGAATATATTAGAAACATAGAAAATAGGTGCAGGAGTAGGCCATTGGTCCTTCGAGCCAGCACCACCATTCAATATGATCTTAGCTGATCATCCAAAATCAGTTTTCTGCTTTTTCCCCATATCCCTTGATCCCATTAGCCCTGAGAGCAAAATCTAACTCTCTCTTGAAAACATCCAGTGAATTGGCCTCCACTGCCTTCTGTGGCAGAGAATTCCACAGATTCACAACTCTCTGGGTGAAAAAGTTTTTCCTCATCTCAGTCCTAAATGGCCTACCCCTTATTCTTAAACTGTGACCCGTTGTTCTAGACTCCTCCAACATGGGGAACATTTTTCCTGTATCTAGCCTGTCCAATCCCTTAAGAATTTTATATGCTTATATAAGATCCCCTCTTATCCTTCTAAATTCCAGCGAATGCAAGCCCAATCGTCCTATTCTTTCCTCATATGTCAGTCCCGTCATCCCGGGAATTAACCTGGTGAACCTACGCTGCACTCCCTCAATAGCAAGAATGTGATTCCTCAAATTAGGAGACCAACACTGCATACAATACTCCAGGTGTGATCTCACTAGGGTCCTGTACAGCTGCAGTAGGACCTCCTTGCTCCTTAACTCAATTCTTCTCGCAATGAAGGCCAACATGCCATTAGCTTTCTTCACTGCCTGCTGTACCTGAATGTTTACTTTTAGTGACTGATGTATAAGGACACCCAGGTCTCCTTTTCCTAATCTGATACCATTCAGATAATAATCTGCCTTTCCTTTTCTTGCCACCAAAATGGAAAACCTCACATTTATCCACATTATACTGCATCTGCCATGCATCTGCCAACTCACCCAACCTATCCAAGTCACCCTGCAGCCTTATAGCATCTTCCTCACAGCTCACTCTGCCACCCAACTTTGTGTCATCTGCAAACTTGAGGATGTTCACATTTAATTCTCTCGTTTAAATTGTTAATATATACAGTATATATATATATTGTAAATAACTGGGGTCTCAGCACCGAGCCTTCTGGAACTTGTGATAATGTGCAGGCAAGAAAGATTCAGTGATTAAAGAGATGATGGTCCAAGACAAAAGGGGAATGGTAAATGGAAAGAATATGTAAACAGGGGAAAGAAGGGGTGGTGAAGGTATAAATGTTAATAGCAGCATAATTACCAACAGCCGCTGCCTGCAAAATTTTAAGTAGTGATTCTGAAATGGTTGAAAACAGTGCTGAGTCCAGGGAGTTTCACCACGCTTAATCATGTCCTAGTGCCATTTTCTGAGCTTCTGATAAACTTCACAGAACAATAGAGGAAGTCATATACAGAGAGGTCAGAATGGGAGTGGGCTGGGAATGTAAATGAAAGAGCGAATTAGAAGCTCCAGGTCACAGGACTGAATGAAAGTGTTCCACAGATCAATCATCCAACATGAAGGAGATTCCCTCACAGGCACTGAATACCATAAAGTGAAACTGTTTTATGCATTTTGATCTTTGAATCCCTGAATAATAAGAAGAATAGAGGTTAAGGGGCAGAGGGGGAGGTGCTGTAGAAAAGGGCTGGGGTTTATTGTGTCACATGGGGGTGCACACAAGGAAATGGAGGAAGAAATATGAGAATATAAGATTTATTTGGTCGTGGCATCAAGTTGGATGCGATGGAAATGATAAAGGCAGAATGTTGAATGGAGATAGACACAGAAAGCTGGAGTAACTCAACAGGACAGGCAGCATCCCTGGAGAGAAGGAATGGGTGACGTTTCTGATCGAGACCCTTCTTCAGACTGGTTAAGGGATAAGGGAAACAAGAGATATAGATGGTGATGTGGAGAGATAAAGATAAAGATGGAGAGGTTGTTGGGGTGGAGGGTGAAAACAAGGAGATGTCAGGAGAAGAAGGGGAATAAGAAGGGGAGAAGTGGGGGAATTGCTGCTGCACAGCTGCGGGTACAATCAATGCTGGTGAAGAATCCTCATCTATATTGGAAGTATTTGCATCAGGTTTGCGAGTTGTTAACTGTGATAGAGGTAGAACATTTGGCAGAATATAATAGAATCCTTAAAGACTAATGGGTAAAGATTGGAAAGAAAGATGAATCTTTCAATTTTACTCTACTTCTCTCTGGTGAGTTATTTAATTTTTTTTCATCTTTATTAAATACCAAGCATATAATTGGTTAAAATAGTTTGGTCAACATTTTCAGCATATTAATACAACAAAATGTAAGTTTTCTAAGATACTTAAATGTTCATAAGACATAAATGAATACTCAACTTGGAGCATCAAATATAACCTGTCAGTAGCTTCACTTAAGGAATACGGCTGGTAAAAAATAATGAGATTATATTACACCAATCTGTTCTTAAGAAACTCCTAATTTATTTGAATTCTTTCAAATAGCATGCTTCAAAAGGTCACTGTTCAACAGTGCAATAGAAGATAATAGGTCTAGAGATGTTTGATATGTACAGTGCGATTATATGGTATTGTAAATCATGAAAGTGAAGGCTGAGTACTTTGTGAATATCATCTTAATTATCAGAGCCTTTCAGTCTTGAGGCTGACTAGCTTGAGGCTCATAGCTTTGAACTTAATATTGTAATACCATACCACATAGTTAGGGTATTTTTAAAATTTGAATTAGATTATTTCTAACCCAGGTCTTTGTTTATGGCAATGAAAATTGTTCCATTGTCATCACATGAAGATGTCGATCACAATGTTCACAAGCTTATACAAAGTTGAATAATAATTTCTATCCACAAATGTAATGTCTGCACCAAAAAAGCAAACAGAAAAAAATGGCATAGCCTCATTAACAAGGCCCACCATCAATAATATAGCATGGCAAGGATTCCATTTTATTGTCTTGTTAATTGAACACCATATGAGATTGTCATCCTGCAAAGTTACAGAATGTGCCATAAAAACACTCCAATTAATTAACCAGTTGTCCACCGTAATGACATATCTCCAAAAAATAATGCTACCATTTATCCACATCTTAAAATGCTTCGCCTTGTAGAATCTGTTAATCAAACCCAAATGTTGTTTAATGGTTGACTGTAAAAGACATCGAGGAATGAGACAGGCCAGCACAATACAATGTGAGCTTGTGCATTATGCAATGTCACTCTGTGGCTTATTTTCTTGGTAAGCACCAAGCTTACAGTTGGTCTTTTGCTTCTGCTCCAGTAAAAGGGCGATAATGTGGATCACACGAGTCTTTGGTGGTGTCAAACTGGCAGATTTTCTGCATTAGTCAAGTGTTTAATTGTCATATGTACCAACAATAGAACAATGAAAGTTTTATTTGCAACAGCTTAGCAGCTCCGTAAATGCAATATAATACTTTTTAAAAAACCAATAAATGAATAACCTTGGTACTAGTTTAAAACCCTGAAGTCCTTAGTGCAATCAAAGCAGTCCATAGAAATTCATTGCTGAGGTAAGTGTGGTGTAGTGTTCAAGAGCCTGATGGTTACTGGGAAGAAGCTATTCTTGAACCTGGTGCTCATGATTTTCAGGCTCCTGTACCTTTTTCCCAATGATATGAGAGAAATGAGAGTGTGATTAGGGTGTTGTGGGTCTTTGATAATACTGGCTGCCTTTTTGAGGCAGCGCTTCCTATATATCACTTTGATAGTGGAGAGGTCAGTACCTATGATGGACCCGGTAATTGTATATTACTCCTTTAATTTATCAACGCCCTTTTAATTGTCCTTTTATTTTATGTGCTATATAATACATTTTCCAGTGTGCTAGGTTTAAAGGGAGCATGAGAAACAAAACCAACAGTAGTGAGTTTGGAGGGAATGTGGGATGGGCCCCATTAAGTTTGGAAAGAGTGTGGGAACACGAGGCTGTGATGATTTCGAAGGAGCATGGGGATGGGCTCTGGTGAGTTTAAAAAGCTTGGGGAGAAAGGCGCAAAAATTTGGAGTAACTCAGTGGGACGGGCAGCATCTCTGGAGAAAAGGAATGGGTGACGTTTCGGGTCGAGACCCTTCTTCAGACCCTGGAGAGGCGGGTGCTGATCCATTGGAGTTTATGAACAGTAGAATAGAGCATTCTCAGGGCTTTTACTGTAGATTGATTTAGCACAGACCTTTCTTTAATGAAAGCAACAACAGAAATGTGGCAAGGAATCTTTGATCTTAAGTATCAATTCAGCTTCTTTCTCCATACATGATGCCAGACCTGCTGAGTGTTTTCAGCATTTCCTGTTTGTATTTAACATAGAGGTGGAGGAGTTTCTTGTAAGGAAAATTGAGGAAGGTCTTCAGGTAAACTGATGTATTGATTGAGGTCTCAATCTTGCACTCATGTAAGAAGTCCTAGTTCCAAGAAGTTGCTTTGTATTTAGTAATCATTTTTGTTCTATCCGACTAAAAAAGAGTAATGTTTCTGTAAGTGCTTTCACGATGCCTGGATATCTAAGGGTATTCTAAGGACAGTGAAGTTTGTTTTAACTGTGGTTACAGTTTAATGCAGAAAAAGCTAGCTAATTTATGCACAGCAAGATCCCATGAACACTGAGCAAACTTGACCAGGTAAGTTGTTTTGTGGATGTTGTCTAATGGCTAACTATTCGACGAAACATATGGGAAGAACTTCCTATATATTCATTACCTTGACAACACATTGCTGTGTTAGCCTAATCTTTGCAGCATGTGGAATACCCAGTGTGGGACTTTAAGCCTTTCAGTTTAGTTTAGTTCAGTTTAGAAATACAGGATGGAAACAGACCCTTTGGCCCACCAAGTCTGCACCGACCAGCGATCTTCATATACTAGCACTATCTTACACACTAGGGACCATTTACAATCTTTTACCAAAGCCAATTAGCCAACAAAACCTGTACGTCTTTGGAGTGTTGGAGGAAACCGGCACACCCAGGAAATTCCCACGCAGTCACAGGGAGAACATACAATCTCCGTACGGATAGCACCAATAGTCAGAATCTAATCTGGGTCTCTGGCATTGTAAGACAGCAACTCTACCGCTGTGCTAGTTTCAATGTAGAAAATAGAGTTTTGTCACCTGAGCCATGACTGACACCGACAGTCAATGGATAAAACTGGGCACTCTTCCCTTGTTGGTACAAACCTCAATGGTACAAACATTATCAGTTGCTCTCAAATCAGGTTGCACAATTACTGAATTGTGAGAAGTCAGTGAGTTGGGAACAATGTGTTAGGTGGGAGATGTTGGTGGGACCGGATGAAAACATTGAGCTGAACGAATTTGGTGAGTGGTTGAGGAAAAGTGAAAGGGAAAGTTCGGAGAATCATGAGATTGGGGATCTTGATACTGGGGCCTCTGCAGACATTATGTACTGTACCTACCTGCTCAATGATGTGACAAAGAGAATTGGACTGTTCTGTGAAGGTCTCAAATGAAACCCAAGAGGATGCGCTACAAATTCAAGTTCAAGGTTATTGTCATGTGCATGAATATGCTGCACAATTACATTTCTACATAATTGTTTCTGATGTGTAGGAAGGAACTACAGATGCTGGTTTAAACCGAAGATAGACACAAAGAGCTGGAGGAACTCAACGGGACAGGCAGCATCTCTGGAGAGAAGGAATGGGTGATGTTTCATGTCGACACCCTTCTTTGGACTTCATTATTTCTGATGTTGGAAGATGAATAAGGTGAGACCAGAATCCCAATTGGATTTCTTGCTTAATCTAACATACACTTGCCTTCCTTGTTATCAGGTATGAACTGCTTTAAGACGTGTGACATGATCACTGATTTCTATGTATATTTCGCTATATTGTTAGTGTTAAATGGAAGACAACAGAAAAAAAAAAGATGCTTCCTCTCTCATATAGGAAGGAACTGCAGATGCTGGTTCGCACCGAAGATAGACACAAAGTGCTGGAGTAACTCAATGGGTCAGGCAACATCTCTGGAAAAAAGGAATAAGTAACGTTTCAGGTCAAAAGTTCTCGATCCAAAACATCACCTATTCAATTTCTCCAGAGATGCTGTCTGCCCCGCTGAGTAACTCCAGCATTTTGTGTCTATGCTTCCTCTCCCTCTCACTCTTTTTCTTCTCTCTCTCTCTCTCTCTCTCTCTCTCTCTCTCTCTCTCTCTCTCTCTCTCTCTCTCTCTCTCTCTCTCTCTCTCTCTCTCTCTCTCTCTCTCTCTCTCTCACTCTTTTTCTTTCTCTCTCTCTCACTCTTTTTCTTTCTCTCTCTCTCTCTCTCTCTCTCTCACTCTTTTTCTTTCTCTCTCTCTCTCTCTCTCTCTCTCTCACTTTTTCTTTCTCTCTCTCACTCTTTTTCTTTCTCTCTCTCTCTCTCTCTCTCTCTCTCTCACTCTTTTTCTTTCTCTCTCTCTCACTCTTTTTCTTTCTCTCTCTCTCTCTCTCTCTCTCTCTCTCTCTCTCTCTCACTCTTTTTCTTTCTCTCTCTCACTCTTTTTCTTTCTCTCTCTCTCTCTCTCTCACTCTTTTTCTTTCTCTCTCTCTCTCTCTCTCTCTCTCTCACTCTTTTTCTTTCTCTCTCTCTCTCTCTCTCTCTCTCTCTCTCTCTCTCTCTCTCTCTCTCTCTCTCTCTCTCTCTCTCTCTCTCTCTCTCTCTCTCTCCTCTTCTTTTGTTAGTTTAGTTGGCTATCTTCCAGTATCTTCGAGAGTGTCAAATATATTGGCTGTTAAAATTATGAAGTTTAGCCACGCTGGAGGACCCTGTTGAACTAAATTAACATGTCAATGGACTCTAAGAGACAGTAATCTGTGTGATTCATGCAAAATATTGCATGACGGATTTTCAGGCAAGTTACCCATCGAAAGAATGGAGATAGTGGAGAGAGAATTTTATGTACTATATTAATCTAGCTATGGCAGATAATCCGGAATAGATGAAAGTAAAATGCTATTGTAACTCATGGACTATAATTGACCGACAACACAGAGAGGTCCTGGCGAATGCACGGGATTCATTATAAGCATGCAGCAACCCATCTAACATTGAAATTGCTGCTAGTCTTTGCACACAACAGGAGGGAGGGAATCTTTTGACACTCTCTGAATGGAGTTATGATTGTTTGCAGTTAACTGCATTCTGCAGATTTGAAAGACTTGCGCCTCAGAGAGGATTATTTATGTGATCTGGGAATCCAGAATGAGAATGTTACTCACTCTTGACATTCAAAACTATCCAAAAACAGCTTAGAAATGTTGACTGGCCAACAGCAAAAAGTCCTTTTGGTGAAATGCAAAGCAGAAGCAGAATAGGCTCGCAGAATAGACACAACACAGAACGAGCCATGTGGCCCATTGAAGCCATATTTACCCAAGACCCATCCAGCTGTTCCCTCTCCACTAACTCTTCCCATAAGCTTATGAAAATACTGTATGCAAGAAAGTTGATAGGAAAACAAAATTCTACAAATTGTGCATAATTAACAGAACATTGAAAGTCAATGGAGTAGATGATATGAGTTTTATTGGAACAGAAACAAGATAAATTTCAACACAATGTACCTGATCCCAAAGAAGATAAATTCCACAGAACTCCCACATGAAGTCTGTAAGCCAAGTTGTTGGTCTAAGAGTAACGAGTAAAGGTTCAACTTGAAATGGTGCAACTGTCTCTCAATGTAAACCATCACTTTCAGAGAAATGGAGTTTAAACAAGTTATGTGATGTCAACGTACACGTCGTAGGAGGATGAGAGGTGATCTTATAGAGATGTATATGATCATGAGGGGAATATATAGGTAGATGCACAGAGTCTTTTACCCAGAGTAGGTGAATCAAGAACCTGAGACATAGGTTTAAAGTGAAAGAGGAAAGATTTAATAGGAACATGAGGGGAAACATTTTCACACGGAGGGTGAAATGGAAAACACCGAAGACAGACACAAAATGCTGGAGTAACTCAGTGGGGCAGGCAGCAGAAGTCTGAAGAAAGGTCTCAAAACATCACCCATTCCTTCTACCCAGAGATGCTGCCTGTCCCGCTGAGTTATTCCAGCATTTTGTGTCTATCTTTGGTGTAAACTAGCATCTGCAGTTCCTTCCTAAACATTTAAAACACCTTTGGACAGCCACATAGATGGGAAAGGTTTCGAGGGATATGGGCCAAATGTGGGCAGGTGGGACTGGTGTAGATGGGGCCACACGTGAGGCTGCTAAGGAAGGTGTGACCACCATGGTATCAAAGGGCAGATACTAGCATGGATAGCAGGTTGGCTGGATGGCAGAAGGCAAAGAGTGACAATAAAAGGGACTTTTCTCGTTGACTACTAGTGATTAGCAGAGTTAAAAACATAGAAACATAGAAAATAGGTGCAAGAGGAGGCCATTTGGCCCTTCGAATCAGCACCGCCATTCATTGTGATCATGGCTGATCATCCACAATCAGTAACCCGTGCCTGCCTTCTCATATCCCTTGATTCCGCCAGCCCCGAGAGCTCTATTAAACTCTCTCTTAAATTCATCCAGTGAATTGGCCTCCACTGCCTTCTGTGGCAGACAATTCCACAAATTCACAACTCTCTGGGTGAAAAAGTTTTTTCTCACCTCAGTTTTAAATGGACTCCCCTTTATTCTTACACTGTAGCCCCTGGCTCTGGACTCACCCAACATTGGGAACATTTTTCCTGCATCTAGCTTGCCCAGTCCTTTTATAATTTTAGACGTTTCTATAAGATTCCCTCTCATCCTTCTAAATTCCAGTGAATACAAGCCCAGCCTTTCCAATCTTTCCTCATATGACAGTCCCGCCATCCTGGGGATTAACCTCGTGAACCTATGCTGCACAGCCTCAATAGCAAGGATGTCCTTCCTCAAATTACGAGATGAAAACTGAACACAATATTCCAGATGTGGTCTCACCAGGGCCCTATACAACTGTAGAAGAACCTCTTTACTCCTATACTCAAATCCTCGCGTTATGAAGGCCAACATGCCATTAGCTTTCTTCACTGCCTGCTGTACCTGCAAGTTTACTTTCAGAAAGACAAGCTTGGTCAAAGTGGTGGGTTCTATAACAACTAATATAGGGGAGAAATTGAGAAAGGATACAGAATTTGGTGATTGGGGGAAGCAGGTTAGGAATCCAACTCCAGCTTGCAAGTTCTAGACAATGGAAGGTGCAGTGTGCAAGTGGGTGGGAAAGATTGAAGGCACAGTGGTAAGAAAATACAAAACCAGTTAATTTTTTAATTACAATAATAAAACCATCGTAATTAATAGTGGGAGTGGCTATTGCACATTTCCACAGGGGCCGCTGCTCTTAACGTTGTATATTAATGATTTGGACAAGGGGATTGAAGGCTTTGCAGTCAAGTTTGCGGATGATACAAAAATAGGTGGAGGGGCAGGTAGAGCAGAGATAGCAGGGACTCTGCAGAAGGACTTGGATAGGTTGGGAGAGTGGGCAGAGAAGTGGCAGATTGAATATATTATAGCAAAGTGTGGGGTCATGCATTTTGGTAGTAGGTATAAAGGAGAAGACTATTTTCTAAATGGGGAGAGAATCCAGAAATTGGAGGTGCAAAGGGTCTTGGGAGTGCTGGTGCAGTATTCCCAAAAAGTTAATCTGCAAATCGAATCGTAGTAAAGAAGGCAAACATTTATTTCAAGAGGGCTAGAATACAAAAACAGGGATGTAATGCTGAGGCTCAATAAGATACTGGTCAGGCTGCCTTTGGAGTATTGTGAACAATTTTGGGTTCATATCTGAGAAAGGATGTGCTGTCTGTGGAGAGGGTCCAGGGAAGGTTTACAGAAATTATCCCAAGAATGAGTGGGTTAACATAAGATGAGCCTTTGACGGCATTGGGCCTGTACTCGCTGGTGTTTAGAAGCATGAGGGGGGACCTCAATGAAACGTACCGAATAGTGAAAGGCTTGGATAGAGTGACTGTGGGGACGAAGTATTTACTAGTGGAAGAGCCTTGGACAAGAGGTCATGACCTCAGAATTGAAGGACGTTCTACTAGGAAGGAGATGAGGAGAAATTTATTTAGTCAGATGGTGGTGAATCTGTGGAATTCCTTGCCACAGGAGGCTGAGGAGGCCAAGTCAAAGGATATTTTTAAAGCATAGATAGATAGATTCTTGATTATTACGGGTGTCAGGAGTTATGGGAAGAAGGCAGGAGAATGGGGTTGGGAGGGAGAGATAGATGAGCCACGATTGAATGGTGTAAACTTGATGGGCCAAATGGCCTAATTCTGCTCCTATTACTTATGACCTTATGTACCACAGATCCCTGGTACATATATAAGGTTGGCTCTGGAAGAAATCTGTTCCAAAGTAAAATACATAGAGACTGGATAGTTATTTTGTATATTTCTTTCAGTATCATTAAAGAGATGTAATATAATAGTGTGTGTGCATACCTTTATGAATACCACCTGGTCTTAATATGTTCTGCCCACTCAACACTAACAGTGACATGTATATTCAGTGCTCATGTTGAATAGAAAGGACTGGTTTGCCTGCCTAGCAGTTGCCACCCAAAAAGAAATCCAATCTGTCTGTCAGCTCCCTTGCATGCTACCCTTCAGAAAGGTTAAATAGGCTAGAAAGGTTAACTATCCATATGCTCAACTGCCTTGTGTTGTGGGAAGGTGACACTTTCCTGGTCTGGGGCCAGGCTGTCCAACAACTTCAGCTTTGTAAATCTGGTCTGACTACATCTTTTCCATCTGGCTTTTAGTTTAGTTTAGTTTATTTTAGTTTAGAGATACAGCGTGGAAATAGGCTCTTTGGCCCAACGAGTCCGTACAGACCAGCGATCCCCGCACCCTAACACTACCCTACATACACGAAGGACAACTTACAAATTTACCAAGCCAATTAGCCTACAAACCAGGACGCCTTTGGAGTGTGGGAGGAAACCGGAGTTCCCAGAGAAAACCCACGGAGGTCACGGGGAGAACGTACAAACTCCGTACAGACTGAATCCATAGTCAGGATCAGACCCGGGTTTCTGGCACTGTGAGGTAGCAACTCTACCGCTGTGCCACCATGTCACCCTTGCCACAGATATTTTCATGGCCAAAACTAAAAACCTGTTGACGGTATAATCAGCTCCCAAACAAGATCGGTGTTTCAGTGGAAGAGAATTTTGAGGATAGTGATTACATTTCCAAAGTTTTAAGATTGTTTTGAATGGGGAGAAGCTTGGACTTTGCAGAAAGGTACTGAATTTTAGTGTGCAAGTTACAATATTATTTGGCAGGAAGTCAGGGGAGTACATTGGGAACAGTGGTTATTGGGTAAGTCCACATATGACATGTGGGAATTGTTTCAAGACCAGTTGATCGATGTTCAGAACCGGCATGCTCCAAGTAAGATGGAGGGATAAGAGTGGCAAAGTAAGGTAACCTTGCATGACCAAACAGGGTGTAAATCTGGTCAAAAATAAATAGGACGCGCATGCAAAGCTTAAGAGGATGGAATCAGACAGGGCCTTTGAGGAATATTAAGAAAGAAGAAAAGAACTCAGGCAGGTGATTGAAAGGGTCAAAAGGGGCCTCGAAATAACTTTGGTAGTCAGATTAAAGAAAATCCAAAACGTTTTATACCTACGTTAAAAACAAAGGGGTAACCAGGGAGAAGGTAGGATCACAAGGATATAGGATGGAATTTGTGCGTGGAGTCAGGGGATCTAGACAAGGTACGAAACAAGGATTTTGCATCTGTTTTCACCAAGGCGAAGGACATGCAGGACAATAAGGTCAGTGTGAAGAATACTAATGTGCAAGAGCAATTTGAGATTAAGGAGGAGGACATGTGCACAGAAACAGATGCACAGATCCACAGGCCTGATGGGATTTATCCAAGGTTATTGAGATGAACAGATCCACAGGCCTGATGGGATTTATCCAAGGTTATTGAGAGAGGCAAGTGCTGAGTTTGCAGGAGCCTTGACAAAGATCTTTGAGTTTTTTCTACCACAGGCGAGATCCTGGGGAATTGGGAAGTGGCTAATGTTGGTCCAACGTTTATGATGGGAAGCAGAGAGAATCCAGGGGATTGTAGGCCGGTGAGCCTCATGTCAGTGGTAGGGATGCTATTGGAAAGGATTCTTTGGGATAAGATTTACTCCTATTTGGAAGAGAATGAGATAATTATAGACAGTTAGTGTGGCTTTGTACACAACAGATCATGTCATACTACCTTAATCAAGTCTTTTAAGTAGGTGTCAAAGATGATTGATGGTGATAGGGTGGCGGTTGTCTATATGGATTTTAGTAAGTCATTTGATAAAGTCCTCTTTGGTGGAGTGATCCTGAAGATTAAGATACACAGGATTAACAGTGACTTGGTTGTATGGATTTAGAACTGGCTTACTGATAGAACACAGAGGGCTTTGATGGAAGGACAATATTCAGGCTAGATGTCTGTGACTGATGGTGATCTGCAGGGATCTGTGCAGAGACCTCTGTTGTTAGTGATATATATAAATGTCTTGGACGTAAACGTAGATGGGTTGGTTAGTAAGTTTGCAGATGACACCCGGATTTCTGGGGTCGTGGGCTGTGAGGAAGGCTGTATACGGTGAGGTACAGCCCAACTACAGAAGTGGGTAGAGAAATGGCAGACGGAGTTTAATCCGAGCTCGTGTGAGGTGTTGTACTTTGGGAGGTCAAATGTAAGGGAAAAATATACAATTAACTGCATGATCCTTAACAGCATTAATGTACAGAGGGATCTTATTCCAAATCAATATGGAATGCTTGCCTTCATAGATGGGACATTGAGAATAAGAGTCAGGAAGTCATGATGCGGCTTTATTGGACTTTGGTTCGATGGCGTTTGGAATGTTATGTGCAGTTCTGGGTGCCTCCTGGCAGGAAGGATGTGCAGGCTTTGGAAATGGGGCAGAGGGGGTTTTACCAAAATGGTGCCTGGTTTACAAGTATTAACTACAAGGAGAGGTTCAACAGACTTGGATTGTTTTCTCTAGAATGCCGGAGGTTGCGGAGGCATCTGATAGAACTATATAAATTAACTAGACCAAGTGGACCCGTTGGGCACAAACCTCTCTTGCATTGGTGCAGCATTCTCTCCTCCCCCACTCCGCCTCCCCTCTCCCCCCCAATCCCCCTCCTCTCTTCCCCCGCCTCCACTCCCTCCCCCCTCCCCCTCCCCCTCCCCTCTCCATTCCCCCTCCCTCCCCCTCCCCTCCCTCCCCCAACCCCCTCCCCCCACTCCATCCCCCTCAATCCCTCTTATCCTCCCTCCTCCCCCCCTCCATCCCCCCACCTCCCTCCACCCCCTCCCTCCCTCCTTCCTCCCTCCCTAGGACATAGCTTTAAACTTTAAAATGTGAATAACTTTAAAAATATAACACCGATTTCAATGAAACTTCTTCCATTAGCACCAAAGGGACGACAGTGAGTAAGGTGGGCCTAAAATTGTCGCTCTATCGTGTACCGTTTTGGCTGTAGTTCAGGAACAAACAAACAAACAAACAAGAGTTTTAGTATATAGATGAGAGACATGGATAGGGTAGACAATCAGAATTGTTCTCCCAGGGATGGAAATATCAAATAGTAGAGGGCTTAGCATTAAGGTGAGGTGGGGGGGGGGGGGGGGGGGGGGCAAAGTTTAAAGGAGATGTGGGTAGCATATTTTTTATACAGAGATGGTAAGTGCCTGGAACTTGCTGCCAAGGGTGGTGGTAGAAGTAGATATGATAGTGACATTTAAGAGACTTTTGGATGGGCACATGGATATATGCATGGTATGGTGTAATATGGATTTTGTGCAAGCAGATAAGAGGTGGTCTTGAAGTTATGTTTGGCACAGACTTCGTGGGCCAAAGGGCGGGTCCCTGTGCTGTACTTTCCATGTCCTATGTTCTATGTAAGCAGTTATCTTGGCCTAAGAATTTCATGAGCTCGAATCACAGAGCATTGCTACAGGCAAATTGGAGACAGTAACGCAAGATCTTGCCAACATGCCTGTGGCTGGCGTATGGGCAGTGTAAGGGACACCACCAACTACTCAACACAAAGCATAAATCCATCGTCCAAGCTCCATGCCAGAGGTCATTGCTGATGTCATCATGGCTCAGAATCAAATTTTAGGCCTAATTCTTGGAAAGTGTTTGAAGATTATACTTTACAAAAGTCATCAGCTTTTCAGGCATTCCATGCTTTGTCCCCAGTGTCATTACACTCCAAGTGTAAGATCAGTGGGAGCCAGCCAAGGCTTGCTTTCTGTGGGATTATTGACTCATTGAAAATTGGTGCAAATTCTTCTGCTTTTCTCATTGTGCCAAACACGATAAAATGTCTGGGTAGGAATGCAATAAACCCAAGCCTTATTAGAGCAGTAAAGCTTTATTTTAAAAGGATGCATTCATGCATGAACAACAATATAAGTTTGATACAGCAAACAATTCATTAGCATGCTATAAAAGCACCAGTTGTGTAACATGCAATAGCCCCTCCATTTACAGTAGTGAAACATGGGTGCCAAATTCCGGGCAGAATTTGGAAATTTAATATTTCTCCATCTAATCTTCAATGGGGCAGCTCACAATTTGTTGTAGAATCTATTTCATGAATTAAAACAAAAACTTTGCAAGGTAAAACGCACTTTAACTTTAAATTGATTTGCTGGTGATCAAAAAAGTGCAGTTGCTGAATACAAACACAGAAAATGTTGACAATTCTCAGCAGTTCAGGCAGCATCAGCTTGTCTAGATCTCCTGACTCCATGCACAAATTCCATCCTATATCCTTGTGATCCTACCTTCTCCCTGGTTACCCCATTGTTTTTAATGTAGGTAACAAAGATGAGGCAGTGAGATACAAAAAAGACTGCAGATACTGAAAAACCAAAGTTTTAAAAAGTGCTAGAGTACTCAGCAGGTTAGGCAATATCTGTGGGAAGAGAAAGACAGATGAACCATTTTAATTCCCATACCAACCTTTTTGTCCTGGGCCTCCTCCATTGCCTGAGTGAGGCCACCTGCAAACTGGAGGAACAACACCTCATATTCCACTTGGGTAGCTTGCAAGCATCAGGTATGAACTTTAAATTTTCTAATTTTAGGTACCCTTCCCCGTTCATGCTGTTCCTTGAGTTTTGTTAGAATGGTCAGGGTTACAGATGGGCATCAGAGAGGAAATGGGATGTGGAGTTAAAGTGATGAACAACTTGCAGGCAGAATGGAGACATTCTAAAAAGTGCTCACCCAATCTGTGTTTGGTCTCTCCAGTATAAAAGAGGTAAAGTACTAAGCAGCAAATCCAGTACAACCAAGCTGGACGATCAATGAACAAGTGATTTCCAGTGAGTGGAAAATCACAGGCAGCATGCCCAAGATTTTCCATCATATGCTAACTGCACTTCAAAAGTTTGCTCTCTAGGGTGTGCAGATGGTGGCTTATTTTACTTGGAACTCAGCAGTGAAATAAGACCCAATATACCTATAATTGTGCTTAAGCCACACCACACACTTCAGATTCTATTATCACATCAATCCTTTCCTGTCTAGCATGATCTACTGAAAATAAATGAAGTTTTTCCTCATGAGTTTTTCATCTAATGAGGAAAACAAAGAGGAGAACAAAGTGTACAAAGGATTTACTAAGTCTGAAGTGAGATTAGGCTCATTTTAAATTTCCATTGTTTGACATAATTTCAATGCTTCAACATCCCTTGATGGGGTATATTTGCCCCACAGATATTTCTGGTTAAAAAGAATGCTAGGAAAGATTACTGAGTACAATTGCAGCAATCATTCCATTATCATAAAGGTTCAATCTACAGCATTACCATTGCCCAATAAGATTGCTGGCTTTTGGACAGCTCCTCCTATGAGAAACAAACAGGACATATTGGAGATAGACACAAAATGCTGGAGTAACTCAATGGGTCAGGCAGCATCTCTGGAGCAAATGGATAGTTAACATTTCAGGTCAGGACTGAATAAGGGCACTGACAATGTCACCTATCCATTTTCTCCAGAGATACTGCCTGACCTTCTGAGTTACTCCAGCATTTTGTGTCTATCTTTGATACAAACCAGCATCTGCAGTTCATTTTTATTACATTAGAACAAATTAGAAAAGATTAGAAAAGATTTCAACAGAAGGAAGGAATGGTCTGAACAATTTTTGTTTGTGAAAGAGAACCTATCTTATTGGCTGGCTTGCAGTTCGATTTCAATAAATTAGATAAGTGAGAATGAGTCTAAAGAAGGGTCTCGACCCAAAACATCACCCATTCCTTCACTCCAGAGATGCTGCCTGTCCCGCTGAGTTAACCCAGCATTTTGTGTCTATCTTCAGCAGAATATCTCAGATGGATAAAGTAATGACAGCTTTAGGACTGCGTCAGGTTGAAGATAAGAAAGGAAACAAAATTAGCTTAGCATATAGTCATATAATCATAAAGAACAGAAACAGGACCTTCAGCCTATCATTGGTCCAGAGCAACCAAGATGCCCCAGCTAAGATAATCCCATTTGCCTACATTCAGCCCATGTCCCTCTGAACCTTTCCTTGTACATGTACATGGTCAAATGTCTCTTAACTATTGTTATTGTACCTGCTTAAATTACTTCCTCTGATAGCTTGTTCCATCAGTCTTGACCGCCAGTCTCTGCGCAGAAAATGTACCACTCGCGTTCCTATTATATCTTTCCCTTCTCACCAGAAACTTATGTCATCTAGTTCTTGATTGTCCTGACCAAGGAAAAAATCTGTGCTTTCACCATATCTATTCCCCTCATGACTTTATGCGCATCTATAAGATCACCCCTTAGCCTCCTACACTCCAAGGAATAAAGTGCTAGCTGCCCAATCTCTCCATATACCTCAGGATCTTAAGTTCTGGCAACATCCTCGTAAGTCTACTCTGCACCCTTTCCAGCTTACTGACATATTTCCTATAACAGGGTGACCAAAATTAAATGTAATATTCCAAATAAAGCCACCCCAATGTCTTGTACAACTGTAATATAATGCCCCAACCTCGAAACTCAAACTGACTAATAAAGGCTTAACATGCCAAAAGTCTTTACTGCCCAATCTACCTGTGACATCACTTTCAATAACCTGTGCATCTGCTTTCCTAGATCCCTTTGCTCTACAACATTCCCTAGGATGCCACCGTTCACTGTGAAGGTCCTACCTAGTTTGAGTTCCAAAATTACCACATCTCACACTTACCTGAATTTAAACTCTCTTAGCATTCCTTGGCCCATTTGCCCTGCTCATCAAAATCCCACTGTAATTCTTGATAACCATTTTTATTGTGTATGGCACCACCTACTTTAGTCTCATCTGCAATCATATTAATCATGCCTTGTACATTCTCATCCAAATCGTTGCTTTAGTTGACGCCAACAATGGGCCCAGCATTGATCTTTGAGGCACACCACGAGTCTGTGACCTCCAATCTGAAAAACAACCTTCCACCACAACCCTCTGCTATCTACCATGAAGCCAATTTTATATCCGGTCAGCTACTTCACCCTGGATCTCATACGATCTAACCTTCCAGAGCAGCCTACCCTACAGAACTTTATCAAAGGCCTTACTAAGTCCAAAGAGACAACGTCTACGACCTTGCTCTTATCAATCTTCTAGGTTACTTCTTCAAAAAACACAAATGAAATTCATGCGACATGGTCTCGCAAGGACAAAACCATGCTGACTATCCCTAATCAGCATCTGTCTTTCCAAATGCTCATATATCTTATCCCTCAGAATCCTCTCCTACAATAGATGTTAGGCTCACAGGTCCATATTTCTCAGGTTTTTCTTTGCAGTCCTTCTTAAACAGTGGCACAATGTTAGCCACACTCCTACATTCCTGCACTTCACCCGTGTCTTACAACGATTCATATATCTACGCCAGGGATCCTGCAATTTTTTTCTCCAACTTCTCAGAGTATCCCTTGGATATATCTGAATAAGCCCAGGAAATTAATCTACTTTCATACGTTTTAGATAGCCAGCACCTACTAGGCAACTCCAATTTAATGGGTAATAGTTATCTTGGACTCTTTCCAGTTAGATAAGATTGATGGAATGAATTTTTAAAATTTAATGAGATTGACTTAAAAAACATGTTGTAGTCTTGCAAAGTCAATTTCCCCAAGGATATAAGAAGACATTGGATAAGAAGATATTTCCTGGCAGACTTGTAATGTTTAGCCAAATGTTGTGCTCATTATTATCTGGCCAATAAGGTTAACCAAATAGAAACAAAGAACTGCAGATGCCGGTTAATACACAAATGGACACAAAGTGCTGGAGTAACTCAGGTCAGACTGCATCTCTGGAGAGCATGGATGGGTGACGTTTCAAGTCACCATGTTCTCCGGAGATGCTGCCTAACCTGCTGAGTTACTCCAGCACGTTGTGTCCTTTAAGGTTAATCGTAACTTTGTTGTAGCAGGTTGAGAGACCAGAACAATCCAGATAAGCACACAAAAGGCAAATGCAGTGAGAAGCTACCAAAATATAAGCCAGGAATCAGGTTGAAGCAAAAGCTCAAGGGAGGAGTGACAATTCAGAAGATCACTGAAGCTAAAGCATACTTTTAGCATGATTGGAGAACTTTTAAAACATATAGATGTGTCAAATTTAGTGTTGCATCAAGTATTTTGGGGCATTAATGCCTCAAAATTTGATTTCTTAAATAAATTATGCCCTAAAGAATGATGTTTTTAGTTTTAATTTAGAGATATACCAGGCAAACAGGCCCCTTGGCCCACTGAGTCCACATTGAAGACTAATCACCTGTTCTGAAGAAGGGTCTCGACCCGAAACGTCACCCATTCCTTCTCTCCCGAGATGCTGCCTGACCTGCTGAGTTACTCCAGCATTTTGTGAATAAATCCACCTGTTCACACTACCTTATAAATCCACCTGTTCACACTCCTGCTGCGGCCTACCATCGGCCCAACTCCTGGAGCTGTCGGCCTCCGGGGCTCTGGTTCGCGGAGCCCGCGGATCGGACTTACCACCACCGGAGCCGGCCGTCTTCGGAGGCTGCGGGAGCGGCTGCGACTGCGACTGCGGCTGCGACTCGCCTTAGGCTCGGGCCGCGTGGATGCCGACATCGGGAGCTCCAGCAGCGGCAGTGGGTTCGCCCGCCCCGGATCGCGGGGCTTGGGGCGCGGACATTTCACCGTCCGGCGCGGCCTAAGATAGGCCGCGGGATATTTCTCTGCTGGGCGGGGGCTTCAATGTCGGGAGCCACGACCGCCCCGACGTGCAGCAACAGCGGCAGCAGCGTGTTCGCCCGCCCCGGATCGGACTTATCATCGGCGGAGCCGGCCGTCTTCGGAGGCTGCGGGAGCGGCTGCGACGCGACGCGCCTTGGGCTTGGCCCGATGTGGACCGTCCGGTGCGGCCTGCAACCACAACAACCTGACTGCGGGCGAGGACAGCAGGAGAAGGGAAAGACATTGTGGCCTTCCATCACAGTGAGGAGAGAGAGGACTGGAGGAGACTCACTGTGATGGATGTTTCTTTGATGGATGTTTCTTTTTTGTGTGTTTTTGGGGTTGGGTGGTTTGAGTGCCTATTTAATGCTTTTATTGTTGGACTGTGTTTTGGGGGGTTTTTGGGGTTGGGTAATTTGGGTGCCTGTTTAGTGCTTTTATTGTTGGACTGTGTTTTGGGGGGTTTTTGGGGTTGGGTAATTTTTGGGTGCCTGTTTAGTGCTTTTATTGTTGGACTGTGGGTGATTGAATTAACATTTTGTTCAAGATGGCCGCGCCGTTGTGTTTGGCTGCCTGCCACTGTATGTTTCTTTTTTTTCCTAGTCAGATGTGCAGCACTTTGGTCAACGTGGGTTGTTTTTAAATGTGCTATACAAATAAATTGACTTGACTTGACTTGACTTATTATCTCGCTTTCTCATCCATTCGCTACACACTAGGGGCAATTTACATAGGAGAATTATCCTGCAAACCCACACGTCTCAGGGTGAGGGAGGAAACCGGAGCACTCGGCAGAAACCCATGCAGTCACAGCGAAAACCTGCAAACTGCACCCAGCCAACACCCGAGGTCAGGGTTGAACACTGGTCTCTGGCGCTGTGAGGCAGCAGCCGCACTGCTGCATGTGGCGCTAACACCCATTTCGGGAAGTGACGAAAAAAATCACGAAATGCGCCTTTAAAATGTGGTCAAGATATTTTTCTCACGGTTTGGTAATTCCCGAAAGCAAATGCCTGCAGAGATCAGCGCTTCCACATCTCTGCCACTCGAGATCAGAGGAAGTGTGTCAGAGAGTGAAAGTATTCTCCACCATGGCAGCCACACAACTGCACAAAACGCTGCCATGGAGTGAAGGGATAATGTAAGGGAGAGGTGGTCATGTGCTTTCATTATATCTGACTGCTGTCATCAATAGCACCCACACATCTGAAGTTGTCCCTTAAGTGGCCTCGAGCCTCTCTAAGGCATGGGATCATATTGCAGTCAGAGATTGGAGCAGTGATCTCTTCATTGGAAATCTGCTGCAGGCACTCAAACACAGACTGATATGTTGCAAAAGCAAATCAGTGATCAGCCAGACAGGCACAATGCAGGAGCTAGTCATCATCCCAGTAGGGACACTTTAAATCACATTTGGTCACTGACTCAGTTAGTGCAAGGTTTGCTTGTTGTTTGACAGTGAGTGAAAAAGCAGTCATAAGTCGCACATTTTTCACCTACATCAATCATTAATGAAGAAATGAGTGAAGCGCGCATTGAATATTCATAGTAGGCACAAATAACACTTGAAACTGATACCCCCCTGAATCGGGCTGGAAATGCCCAGCTTAAATTCCCAACGTGTGGAACTTTAATCATAAATGGCATAATTGCAGTAAAATAAGGTTGAAGTGACCTTTATATGTGCATTTTCAGCAATAGAAAATGGCCTTGAATGTTGTTTCAGTTTCACAATGATAATCCACAGAATCATGGTGTGAGCTGTGACAGAGCCACACTAGTGTGGTGAGAGCATGTCTGCAGCTCATCGGAAGTATTAAGGGAAAACCTGTTGCTTCAATTACTGTGGCAAATCTGGTACTTTGCTCAACGTTTTGGCTAATGCAAGTCCTAACACCGAATAACCAGAAAGAAGGAACCACTATTTAAAGAAATTAGCGACTCGTAAAGTCATAGCAAGTCATTTTTTTATTGTCTAATGCTACAATTTACCAAATATTTGGTGTTTCATGGAGAGGATGTTTCCACTGGTGGGAGAGTATAGGCCCAGAGGCCATAGTCTCAGAATTACAGCGCCAGAGACCCGGGTTTGATCCCGACTACGGGTGCTGTCCCTATGGAGTTTGTACATTCTCCCCGTGAACGCGTGGGTTTTCTCCGAGATCTTTGATTTCCTCCCACACTCCAAAGATGTATGGGTTTGTAGGTTAATTGGCTTGGTATAAATGTAAAATTGTCCCTACTGTGTGTGGGGTGCGAAGGACCTGTTTCCACGATGGGCCGAAGGACCTGTTTCCACGCTGTGTCTCTAAAACTAAAACAATAAAACTAATCTGGGTAAAAGACGGTGCATTTCCCCTATTAATTCCTCTCATGGTCTTATGCACATCTATAAGATTGCCCTTCATCCTCTGGCACTAAATGACACTCTCAAGGACACTGGCAAAGAGACAGAGAGGGGAATACATAAACTGTCATCCAGAGAGGTCGGAGGTTATATGCTAAGATTGAAAGACGATTGTCAACCAAGATGAGCTGCAAACACTGCATAAAAGCCTGTTTAAATTTGATGCCTCATTCTTCCACACTGCGTGACATTATAATGCTGACTTTCTGGCAGGCCTGGGAAGACATAAAGCATTTTACAGTGTACAACTATCAGCCTCCTTTAGATCTCATCTCTAAATTACATGCAGTGTCAGTATCTGAGCCTCTGGGTGCTGATATGCGATGGAGTGATCATCTTTCTTCATCATCACTGCCTTCTTGTTTTCACTCTGCTTCAGGCTGTTTGATGATGCAGCAGGCTGCTTATCAGGAAACCACTGGTGCATTCCTTGTGCATTAATGACAAAGCATGGCAAACCCCCCCCCCAACACTCTGACGAAGCTTGTTGCCGGGCAGGGAGTGTCTCCCGGGGCTGTGGGCAGGTGAGGGGGGACAGGGAGGAGGAGAGGGAGCCACTCACCTCGGCCCTGTGCCGCCAGCGCTGCAGCCAGTGAGCCGTGGACCCAACCCCTCTCCTGCATCGGTGTAGCACTCTCCCCTCCCCCACTCCCCCCCCCCCCCCTCCACCCACCTCCACTCACTCCCTCCCCACCACCCCTCCCCTACCAGTTTTGAATGAAACTTGGATGAAAGGGTCCTCAGGACAAAGTTGAGTAAGGTGGTCCTAAAATTCTTCCCTGTGACTATCAAACTGTACAACTCCTTCTCCTTCTGTCATGGGGTAGACTGACTCCTCTCCTCCCTCCCCAAATCTCCCCAATCCATTCCACTCGTCACTTTAATCTCATGTTTCTTGTGTTTTAAGACTGTTGGCAGATCATTTTCGCTCTTGGGATAAATAAAGTTCTATCGTAACGTATCATATTGTAGATTAACTAGTTAATTGCAATGTGTGGATCTTACTGTGCAATTTAGTCATTATATTCCCCATCTCTTGCATCTGGCCGCACAACTAAATGCTTCATTTTCTGTGAAAAAAAATTGTAACTTCTTTCAGAGTCCTGAATAGATGCATTTTGCACCATTATTCAATACCCTGCAGAGATACTGTGATAATACATTTATAAGTGGTTGTCAGAGGGAGAAGTTCCAGTCTCTGATCTTACCTTCACTTTGCCTGTGCTAAAGCAAGAAGAATGGATGACACACATCCATGGAATATTACCCATAGTGAAACGAGAATCTAAAGAATAGGAGTAAACCCGGCAAAATGAAAATATAATGCTAGCTCAGGTTAACTATTGAGGTGCTTTCTGAACACTTTAATCATCCTAGTACTGTCAGGCCAATTAAGAAGTAATGCACGGCACAGTGGCCCAGCTGGTAGAACTGCTGCCTCACAGCTTCAGAGACCCGGGTTCGATCGGCTACTGTCTGTGTGGAGTTTGCATGTTCTCCCTGTGACCGCATGGGTTTCTTCCAGGTGCTTCGGCTTCCTCCCACATTCCAAAGGGGTGTATGTTCGTAGATGTATTGGCCTCTGTAAATTGCCCCGAGTGTGTAGGGAGTGGATGCAAAAGTGGGATAATGTAGAACTATTGTGAATGGGTGATCGATGGTCAGCATGAATTCAGTGAGACGAATTCATCTCTCACTGTATCTCTAAACTAAACATGTGAGTTTGTAAGTTAATTGGCCTCTGTAAATTGCCCCTAGTGTGCATGGGAGTGGAAGTGAAAGTAGGATGACAGAATTAATGTGAATGGGTGATCGATGGCTGTCGACATGGTGAGCTGAAGGGTCTGTTTCCATGCTGTAGCTTTCAATCAATCAATCAAGTGTACTCAGAAAGACCCGAGACCTTTAGCTTTATGAAAACCTGGCTTCTGTTTAGTTTAGTTTAGTTTAGTTTAGTTTCAGTTTAGTTTAGCTTAGTTTAATTTAGTTTAGTTTAGTTTAGTTTAATTTAGTTTAGAGATACAGCATGAAAACAGGCCCACCAGCCCACTGAGTCCACTCCAAAAAACGATCAACTATACACTAGTTCTGTCCTACACACCAGGGACAATTTACAGAAACCAATTAACCTACAAACCTGCACATCTTTGGAGTGTGGGAGGAAACCGGAACAGCTGGAGAAATAGGGTCATAGGGAAAATGTAAAAACTTCGTACCGACAGCACCTCTGGTCAGGATCAAACCCCGGTCTCTGGCGCTGTAAGGCAGCAACTCTACTGCTGTGCCACTGTGCCGCCTGTATTTATCCTGACTTTTAAATATATACATTGTCATTTCAGCAAGATCATGTTCTAAGTATTTTTTTCTGAATTGAAGACCTCCACATTAATTTGACAGAGGTGAGATTCAAACAATTGCATTGTGAGGAGCATTAATGGATTTACCATTGTGTGCCTGATGTTCCCAAGCATCCCAAGGTAGTGCTGAGGACTGACTCCGTGGAATAGAGCACTTGGAACTGGTGACAACCGCTGGGAGTGTAAGCTCCTGCCCAAAAGTCCATATTCAGCCTGAATCTACTTTGATTCATAGGCTCCATGTAACAGCTCAGGAAGGTTTCATATATGTGTTTGATTTGTGCAACTCAACACCAAAATCCAGTGCAATATTTTAAATATCTGTGACTAATATGCCCTGAGCTCCAGGATTAAATGCAAGAAAGGAATGTCTTCCCATATTGATCTGGATGGATGCCTGATTTACACTCACATTGACATCAATGAGCTGTAAAACTGAATGTGTGTAAATTTAGCATCGGTTTTCATTCCAATGCTTCCTTTTGTTAATATAAGAGCTTAATGCTTGCTTTAGATTTTAAAACTAAGATTTACAAACTCCACACAGACAGCACCCGTAGTCTGGGTCTACGAACCCGGGTCTCTGGCGCCGAGAGGCAGCAACTCTACCGCTGCGTCACTGTGCACCCAAATTTTGGTTGATGTGGTACAAACATTCTGACATTTTCAACGCTGACAAATTCCAAATGCAACCTTCCTTACTCATCTTCATCCTTGTGAGTGGCTCCCACTAGCCATGTGCACCCTTCTGTGCCACGCTTCTAGAGACAATATACGAAATAAAAACAATGCTATGTATGTTTCATACTTTCACTCACGATTGATTGGTAATTTGCCTCACAAATCTACCTTTTACTAGCTCGTATTCCGTGCAATAAAATGGAGCAACATTGGATGGAAGTTCAGGTGCTCGTGTTAAGCTGGTCACCAACTGGGAGCCTTTGTTTGAAGCTAGGCTGGCAATTTATTTTTTCTATATTAAATCTTCCTAGGTGCATTTTAGGGGAGATAGACTGAGCAGTTTGTCTTTATAGAAATTATGCAAAGAAGACCAACAGTAGATGATTTCTGACAGGTTGTTATTATGAATCCCTAGATAATCCGTTGGAGTGTAGTGTTCCTTAATACATACATAATTCCCCGAGGCAGGCTTGATTGGCTAAATTATACACGTATATTACTATACTGAAAAGAAGAACATTATGCAAATGAATGTAAATCATGAATCAAACATGTCTTGCGTTTGCTATCTTCAGGACGTTTGAAGAGAGCTATCATAATTGCCAATGGCTCATATTGTCCTCGACAATGCAGGCAGAAGACACAAAGCTTTAGTTTTCGCCCTGGGAAGCAGATTAAACAATTGTGTTTTTATTTAGCAATTTGTAGCCCTGTTCCTAATCGCTGCCTGCCTGATTAAGTGAGGCAGTTGGGACTTGGGCGGGCCAGCTGGTGCGTAAACAAACAGATGAAAAGAATTTGCACTGATGTTTCACCAAAAGCAGATGGTGGAAGAGGACGGTTTCTAAAATCAAAGTAAACCCAGTGAATGCTGCGCCATAATAATGCTGATTGTTGAGGATGGCCTAATGTGGATATAAAAGTACTATTCAGGCATGAACTGGTTGGATTAGCTCACAGGAGAAGCTCCAATTAGAATTTAAATAGAATCTCGAGGTGTTCCGAAGCTGTGATTTTGTCCTGCTGAACACACATTTTCTTTTGCTTTCCTTGTTTGTTCGACTGTTATCTGCACTATTTGCTTTTCTATTTACCTCAGTGAGCATCACAGGGTTTACTTTCCATTTCAGCAGAGCATAAATCAGGCACATTTTTTTGACAAAAGGACTAATTAAACCTGAAAATTATGTTAATGTGTTCAAATTAACAGCAAATGACTTAGGGAGTGAAATAATGCCATTGACACCACTAGGAATTTAGAAAAGTACATTGATTAGGCCCAGTTGAAATTGAATTTCATTAAATGATATTTATCCCGGAGGGTCAAAAGAGAATTGTTAGGATGTTTGCAAGGTCCTGCAAATAATTTTAGTTCTGGGTTTAATTTGGAGAAGGTCCAGAGGAGGTTTACGAGAATGATCCTGGTGATGATTGGGTTAATATATGATAAGTGTTTGACTGCACTGGGCCCGAAGTCTCTAGAGTCTAGAGGATGAGAGGGGACCTCATTGAAACTTACCGAATAATGATAGGCCTGGATAGAGTGGATGTGGAGAGGATGTTTCTACTGAGAACATAGTGGGAACTAGAGGCACAGCCTCTAATTAAAAGGAACAACCTTTAGAAAGATGAGGAGGAATTTCTTCAGTCAGAGGGTGGTGAATCTGTGGAAATCATTGCCTCAGACAGCTGTAAAGGCCAAGACTTTGTGCATTTTTAAAGTGGAGAGTGATACGTTCTTGATTAGTAAGGGTGTCAAAGGTTATGGGGAGAAGACAGGAGAATGTGGTTGAAAGGGAGATATAGATCAGCCATGATTGCATGGCAGAGTAGACTTGATGGGCAGAATGGCCTAATTTTGTTCCTATGAATTATGAACATGAAAATCTAAGCAGCCATTCCTGAATAGCACTGAGAGATTTTTGTCTTGGTAGATATAACATTTTTCAGATGAGACGTTCACTCAACAAATATCCAGGTTTCTTCATCAATTTAACATAACACCATCCTCTTCGGTTCTCATATTGTATATAATTTTGTGTACAAGAGAGCAATATTTATCATTTGATTTGGAGATCCTGCTTTCTATTGGCATTCTTTTAACTTCATAAATCTTTCATTGTTAATTCCAACACATTTAACATAATTTTCAGATTGCTCTCAGGTGGAATTAATAAGTCCCAGGGCAAAATTTCAAAGGGAAGAGGTGTCAGCTGGTGGAGCTGCAGCCTCACAGGACCAGAGACCCAGTTTTGATCCTGACCTTGGCTGCTGTCTGTGTTGAGCACATACTCCCTGTGACCGTGAGGTTTCCAGGCAGGTGGGACTAGTGTAGCTGGGACATGTTGGCTGGTGTGGGCTAGTTGGGCCGAAGGTCCTGTTTCCACGCTGTATCACTCTATGATTCAATGTGTGTACTAGCATCCTCCCACATCACAAAGACGTGCGGATTGGCCCTCATGTATTGGGAGTGGACAAGAATGTGGGATAACAGAACTAGTTGTGTAGAAAGGAACTGCAGATGCTGGTTTATACCGAAGATAGACACAAAGCGAAAGTCTTCAGTCTGAAGAAGGTTCCCGACCCGAAACGTCACTCATCCTTTTTCTCCAGAGATGCTGCCTGACTCGTTGAGTTACTCCAGCACTTTGTGTCGATCTAAAGGGCCTGTCCCACTTAGGCGATTTTAAGGCGACTGCAGGCGACTAGGCTGTCGCCGACAGTTTGCCAGGTTGTCGCGGGCATGATCGTGAGGAGTCTTCCAAAAATCGTAGTGGATCTCAGCGCGTCGCTGAGAAATCATCCGGAGTGAAATTTCTCGACGACAACTGGCTTGTCGGCAGGTATCGTTGCTTATTGTGGGCGCTGTCGCATGCTGTCCCCAGGTTTGATAGGTTCTCTTAGATGCATTTAGATGCACATAATATTAAAATAAGTAAAGTCATTTCAAAATACCATAAAATACTTGTGTTTAACCAATTTATTTACTGTCAGGACATTTGACAGGTAGATTGGAGGCGACAGTTTGACGGTCAGGTAAGCGTGGGAATTTTCGCAATGTTTATGGCCATCAGCCATTACATTTAAAGTGGGCTCTCAACCCAGATATGCAACCCAGAAACCAGATATGCATCTCCCGTACATTTTCAAAGAATGCCCACACACTTTTCACAAAAATCCACTTAACCACTTTTTAAATTATTTTTTTAATACAGCTATTAGTAAACTGGAAGTAAATCCAGTTTATGCCTTGTTACAGTGAAGCTTGGTTTTTAAGTAACCCATACAAGATGTTATAGTTCAAAACTCTCAAGTACTTACCGACTTGTCAGTGATTTCAACGAAAATTAGGACGCCGGAGAAGCATTGACAGCGTGGGAATTTTGCGATGTTTCCGAAGACGGTGTAATCTCGACCTGACTCGGCATTGTCGTGGTCATTGTCGTCGGGTAAAAGAAAATTTTGGCGATCTGCTACGACTTTGACAGTCGCCGTCAGTCGCCAAAAAAATCGCCTAAGTGGGAGAGGCCCTTAACAGAACCAGTTGAGTGGGTGATCGAGGTCAGTGGGCCGAAATTACTGTTTCCAGGCCACATCTTTTATTGAATCCAAAAAAATCAGCATCATTATCAGATAAACATTTTAGCATAATCACATTGCTGTTTGTTGGGGCTTGGTATGTGTAAACTGAATGTTATGTTTCTTCCATTACAAATCCTCAAAGGTTTCCCGCAGCCTCCCATGAGGGCAAGGGGATTCAGACCCCTAGTTGTCTTGCTGGCCCAGCATCTGGTGTAGGAGGGAACTGCAGATGCTGTGTCAGAAAGAACTGCAGATGCAGGGGCATGTTAATAACAAAGTTGCAATAGTGCAGATAGCCACAGATGCGATAGTAGAGCTTAAGAGGTTTTTGCATTGGTGTGAGGATATTCAGAAAATGGAGGGATATGGGTCATCTGCAGGCAAATTAGATTATTTTAATTTGACATAATGTTCGGAACAGACATTGTGTGCCAAAGGGCCTGTTCCTGTGCTGTGCTGTTCTATGTTCCATGTTGACTAATAAATCCTGTTTTTGTTGTGCTTAGGCTTCCTCAAATGACATCAAATAACATTTTCTCTTGAAAGTATAATAATTTAACTGAGATTAGTGATGACACAGGATAACACAAGTACAGAGGGAAAATTGGATGAAGGATAGAAAATAGATACTGATTTGGGAAATAATGCAAGCATAGATGGCTCAGACTCAGTGATGGAACTGCTGCTACTTTGAATGCACATGAGTGACTGGATTGTATAATCAATAGACACTGGTTACATTTTTAGATGGTGTTAAACTGGGGAGGCAATGAAATTGAAAGCGTAGAAAATAGAGTATATATTGAATTGATTTTAATACTGCATCTATTCACTGAATCATCGCCATGTACATGAGTGACCTTGATCAATGAAACAGCAATGATGTAGTTGTTAAGTTGGAGTCCATTTTACCTGCATTATTACTGTTGATTTACAAGAGTTCTACATTTGCTGACAATAGACAATAGACAATAGGTGCAGGAGTAGGCCATTCAGCCCTTCGAGCCAGCACCGCCATTCAATGCGATCATGGCTGATCACTCTCAATCAGTACCCCGTTCCTGCCTTCTCCCCATACCCCCTCACTCCGCTATCCTTAAGAGCTCTATCCAGCTCTCTCTTGAAAGAATCCAACGAACTGGCCTCCACTGCCTTCTGAGGCAGAGAATTCCACACCTTCACCACTCTCTGACTGAAAAAGTTCTTCCTCATCTCCGTTCTAAATGGCCTACCCCTTATTCTTAAACTGTGGCCCCTTGTTCTGGACTCCCCCAACATTGGGAACATGTTTCCTGCCTCTAATGTGTCCAATCCCCTAATTATATTATGCGTTTCAATAAGATCCCCCCTCATCCTTCTAAATTCCAGTGTATACAAGCCCAATCGCTCCAGCCTTTCAACATACGACAGTCCCGCCATTCCGGGAATTAACCTAGTGAACCTACGCTGCACGCCCTCCATAGCAAGAATATCCTTCCTCAAATTTGGAGACCAAAACTGCACACAGTACTCCAGGTGCGGTCTCACCAGGGCCCGGTACAACTGTAGAAGGACCTCTTTGCTCCTATACTCAAGTTTGGAGCACAAATTATTACAGGATTTATTTGTTGATCCTGAGCTGTTTATTCCATCTTTATCAAATATACAGTACGCAGCTCGGGCATCAGGCATCAAACATGCAAAAAATAAGCATTCAAAATGTTTGCAGTCAGAGGGTGGGATTTCCCAGTTTGGCTCAAGAATATGATCACAACAGGCGTATTGTTTCCTCCTGATGCCAACAACACAGGAAGGATGTGGAGGCTTTGGAGAGGGTGCGGAAGCAGTTTCCCAGAATGCTACCTGGATTAGAGGGTATTAGGTACAAGGAGAGGTTGGGAAAACTTGGGTTGTTTTCTCTGGAATGTCAGAGGTTGAATGGAGACCTGATAGAAGTATATAAAATTATGAGAGGCATAAATATGCTAGACAGTCAGAACCTTTTTCCCAGGGTGGAAATCTTAAAGCCTAGAGCTCATAGCTTTAAGGTGAGAGCGGCAAAGTTTAAAGGAGATATGCAGGGTAAGTTTTCTTTACGAGGGAAGTGATAGGTGCCTGGAACGCGCTACCAAGGGTGGTGATGGAGTCATATATATACGATTTCAGAGGCATTTAGATAGGCACAAGGATATGCAGGGAATGAAAGGATATGAATTACATGCAAGCAGAGGAAATTAATTAATTTTAGCATCATGTTCAGAAAAGACAATGTGTGCCAAAGGGCCCGTTTCTGTGCTGTGCTGTTAATAGAAAACATAATGTTGCTTCACACTAGGGGAGGTCAGTTTCTGCCTGACTCTCCCTAATATAATGCTATTTCCAAGGAGTTTCAGAACAGCTTCTTCAAGGTGCTTTAGGCATTCCAAAATACTATAATACTAACACCCCCCCCCCCCCCCCGCCGACTATTTTTATTGTTGCCGTATGGTTTCTATTCATCACATTTCGTGGCATGATTCCTTGCTGCAAAATCGATAAATAAAACTGCAGCAGATAATTCCTATTGTCAGCATGCTGCTACTCAGCGAAGGAAACTCACGATAAACAACAGGAGTCACACTGTCAGCATAATTGTGCTAGAGAAGGCAAGTACTCAAGATAAGTTATGGCAGCAGTAGTTATTAGATATTTCTCATGTATTCAGACTGACAACAACTAGCCAAGGAGCCTTCAAATTTCATGTTGTTGCAGTCGCTTCTGATTAAGTGTCTATCGCTTAAGTGTGTACTGTTTTGGCAGTTTCTCCTGACAGTTTGTATTTTCCCTTTCCTCTATTTCAATTATTCAACACCAACCAGTGTATCACCACTCTAAACGCCACATCCTAGAGGGGATTCTTGCCTCCTGGCAACTCTTATCATAAACTTGGGTGCATGCCACCTACAAATTACCCGCCAACAGTATGGACTCATAAAGTGACCCTGGATTTGATTCCAATCCATGGAATCTACTGATGGGAACTGGTTTCAGGTAGGTGCCCCCAAATTAAAAAACACATCCTTTGCCATGACTTTCTACCCAACTGTGGCCCCAACAACTCTTCCCCTGCCATCGCATTTCACACATGACTCCAGCCATCTACTTGGTGTCAGACTGAATACATGAGGAATGTCTAATAACTACTGCTGCCATAACCTATGCTATAACCTGTCTTCTCCAGCACAACAGTCCCTAAAACTAGATTATGATTCTAATCCTTGATATCATGAATCCTCCTCAAAACAACCCCACTCCAACCTCCATGCCCAGTTCCCCCTTCATTTCCCCACCCACCACTGAAGAATGTTTGGGACAAGATGTTTACAACACCCTCTTGAGCACCATCTTTGGTTTTAAATTTCCCACCAGTTTTCTATATTGGTATTAATTGTACCCCACACACTGTATCCAAATACTAGAAATGTTCAGTAACCTTATCATATATGGTGGGATCGAGTTTAGTTTAGAGTTATACAGCGTGGAAACAGGCCCTTCAGCCCACCAAGTCTGTGCCGACCAATGATCATCCATCCGTACACTGGTTCTATGCTATCCGTGATTTGCTTCCTGCACAGTAGGAGAAATTTACCGAACCTACAAACCTGTACACCTTTGGAATGTGGGAGGTAACCAGAACACCCAGAGAAAACCCATGCAATGACAGGGAGAACTTACAAACTCCGAACACCCGTGATCAGGATCGAACCCTGGTCTCTGGCACTGTGAGGCTGCTACTCCACTACTTTGCCACTGTGTCCCCCCAGTTAATTGGCGATTGTAAATTGCCTCTCGGGTAGGTAGAGGTAGTAGTTTATCTTCACTAAGTATGTTTGTCACTTAAAATAATCTCTCCTCATAAAGTGCTGAAGGGCTACAAATGTTCAAAAATACGTACAGACAGCAGCATGGTCCCAGAGCTTTCACTCTCTCATGCCCCGATTTCAACATATCAATTCCAATTGCACAGAACAATTCACTTAAATGTTGGCACCTGAGCTGTACTGCATGCTTTGTTAACCAAACATAATTATCTGCTTTTACATTCTCTCTAAAGTAAAGAACAACTCATAATGATCGAGAGAGAGAGAGAGAGAGGTGCTTCATGTTAGCTCTTTGAATGAAGCTCTCCACATCTTGGGAAAGAAAGGCATTGTTTGTAACCACTTCGTGCGGACAAGCTGGAATGCCTCCTACACTAGAGCACAGCCTACACACTGAAAATGCTCTGAAGGCTGTGAAGTGCTTTCAGGTGCCCTGATGTTGTGAAAGCAGCAGATGCATTCAAAACAATTTTTTAGACATTAATTATCTTTCCCAATTCTATGGCAAATTTGTTATGGTTCCAAATGGCAATTGGGAAAGTTCAGCTTTGGAAGCTCCTCCTTCCTGGTAACTACTGTCTGAAACATCTGAAGAAATGGCAGCAACAACTCTAGTTACCTGGGTTCGATTCTGACCTCCAGTGCTATGTGTTCTGTGACTCTGCAACTTTCTTCTGGGTGCTCCAGCTTCTTCCCATATCTCAAATACCCATTGGTTGTTAAGTTAACTGGTGACCATAAATTGCCTCTCAGGTAGGTGGATGTGTAGGAAAATCAAAAGGTGTTCATGTGATCATGTAAGAAAATAAGTCACATGGAAATAAATGGGGGAATGGAAATGCCCTGATCTTTGGCATAGACCCGAACAGCCTCCTTCTAGGTCATGGATGAAGTAATTTATAAACATGATTAACCTCAACAATCACTCACCTTCCGATAATCTCAGTATAAATAATAGACATCATCAATATCACACAGTAAATAATTTTTAGCTTAAAAAAAAGACTCAACGTACTGGAGTAACTTAATGGACCTCACAGCATCTCTGGAGAACATGGGTAGACAACATTTCAGGTCAGGACCCTTCTTCAGACCAACTACAGCAGGTGGGAGAAAGCTGGAAAAGAGACGAGGGGTGGGATAAAAGGTAGACACAAAACGCTGGAGTAACTCAGCGGGTCAGGCAGCATCTCAGGAGAGAAGGAATGTGTGACGTTTTGGGTCGAGACCCTTCTTCAGACTGAGGATGGGATAAAGCCAGGCAAATATGGATACAGGTAATGGAAGGCTTTGATCACTGATAGGTGGGCATGGGATGGGAAGAAGACTCATGTCCACCCAGGTTGTGAGATTAGGAGAGAAGAGGTACAAAATGCAGTTAGAGGAAGGGATGAGGAGGAAAGGGTATTGCAGAAGGTAAAAGGAGGAAAGGCACAGTGGTAGAAATGGGTGCACACCAAGGTGGGGACAGGGAAGAGAAAGGTGAGAAAAAGGAGGGGGGGGGGGAGTTGAGGGTTAGTTATGTAAAATTGGAGAATTCAATATTCATACAGGTGGATTGTAACCTACCAAGTAGAATATGAGAGGCTGTTCCTCTAGTTTGTGCATGGCCTCATGCTGGCACTAGAGGATGTGCAGGAGAGAAAGGTTGGCATGGGAATGGGAACGGGAGTTAAAATGGTTAGTAAAAAGGAGATCCAGCAGGATTTGGTGGACCATGCGCAAGTGTTCGACAAAACAGTCGCTTGGTCTACAAATATTTTTCTTTTTTTTTAATGGCTTCAACAGTATGACATACTGACATCATACAGATATTTTCCTTTTGCATCGTCTGATGTTATTTGATATGCCTCAGCCCATCATCATATTGTAACAAAACTGCATAATACTGAAAGCCTCTTCCCTCTTCACCAAGAGGATAATACTGCCAAACATTTTATGGAGAACTGATAAAAATGTTGTCCTTCCTTAAAGTGGAAGTGGCACCAGATATAAATGAAATGAATCCAGAGTTAATGAGGGATAGCACAGAAAATTGGTTAAGGTCATAAGGCCATAAGGAATAGGAGTAGAATTAGACCATTCGGCCCATCAAGTCTACTCCGCCATTCAATCACGGCTGATCTATCTCCCCCTCCTAATCCCATTCTCCTGCCTTCTCCCCATAACTTCTGACATCTGCACTAATCAAGAATCTATCTATCTCTGCCTTAAAAATATCCACTGACTTGCCCTGCAAGTGCTTGCCAAAGAACTAACAAATAGTTCTGAGAAATAGGATTGAGATATATGCAAACATTACAGGCAATTGATGATACTACGGACTAACCTTTTGAGACAGATTAGGATAAAATGACTTAATATTTGAAAGTATGGACTAATAAATGAAAATTAATATAGATTTTTTTAAGACAAATTGAGGGAGAAAATTTAGACAGAGCTCAAAAAGGTGGACGGAAAATGTGGTGCATGACCAGTCGGAGCGCCCTGTGCGTGTGTGACAGAGAAGAAGAGAGGGAAAGATAGAAGGAGAGACAGAGAGAAAGAAACACAGAGAGAGACTCACAAAGAGACGCACAGGGAGGCAATAATCACCTAATAAGATCATTCACCAAAGATTCCAATTACCTCCATCATTCTACTGTCCGGATATTATGGCACGATGTTAAATACCTAATCCCTTGTTAACATACGTCAGCATGTTTAGTAAACTAAGGTGAGGAACTTATGGGGGTTGGGTGATGATGGTATTGAACTGTTAAGTTTCAACAGAGTGGTTTGATATTTATATGATGTTGCTTTGGGAATAAGTGGCACCTGCATATGAGTATCAACCTTTTTTTAGTTTAGTTTAGTTTAGTTGAGTCTCGAGATACATCGCGGAAACATACCCTTTGGCCCACCAAGTCCTCGCTGACCAGCGATCCCCGCAAACTAACACTATCTTACACACACTAGGGACAATATACAATTAGACCAAGCCAATTAGCCTACAAACCTGTACGCCTGTAGAATGTGGGAGGAAACCAGAGCTTCCCAGAGAAAACCCATGCATGGGGAGACGTACAAACTCCGTACAGACAGCACCCGTAATCAAGATTCAACTCGGGTCTCTAGCGCAGTAAGGCATCAAATCTACTGCTGCACCACCGTGCCATAAAAATTCTTAATTTTTTTTTTTTTTAAAGAATCTACTTACCAAATAACCAAACCAAATGAGTTCTCGCCTTTCCAGTGGACAGAACAATGCCAGATCAAAGTTTTTTGAGGCTCTCTTATCTTTTCATCAGATCTTTGCCATAACTTACTGAAGCCAACAATAGACTATAGACAAAAGACAATAGAAAATAGGTGCAGGAGTAGGCCATTCAGCCCTTCGAGCCAGCACCAGCATTCACTGTGATCATGGCTGATCATCCACAATCAGTACCTCGTTCCTGCCTTCTCCCCGTATCCCTGACTCCGCTTTCTTTAAGAGCTCTATCTAAATCTCTCTTGAAAGCATTCAGAGAATTGGCCTCCAATGCCTTCTGAGGCAGAGAATTCCACAGATTCACAACTCTCTGAGTGAAATAGTTTTTCCTCATCTCCATTCGAAATGGCCTACCCCTTATTCTTAAACTGTGGCCCCTGGTTCTGGACTCCCCCAACATCAGGAACATGTTTTTTGCCTCCAGCATGTCCAATCCTTTAATAATCTTATATGTTTCATTAAGATCCCCTCTCATCCTTCTAAATCCCATTGTATACAAGCCCAGTCGCTCCAGTCTTTCAACATATGATATCCCGGGAATTAACCTTGTGAACCTATGCTGCACTCCCTCAATAGCAAGGATGTCCTTCCTCAAATTTGGAGACCAAAACTACACACAATACTCCAGGTGTGGTCTCACTAGGGCCCTGTACAACTGCAGAAGGACCTCTTTGCTCTATATTCAACTCCTCTTGTTATGAAGGCCACATGCCATTAGCTTTCTTCACTGCCTGCTATTTACTGCATGCTTACTTTCAGTGACTGATAAACAAGAACACCCAGATCTCGTTGTACTTCCCCTTTTCCTAACGACACCATTCAGATATTAATCTGCCTTCCTGTTCTTGCCACCAAAGTGGAAAACCTCACATTTATCCACATTAAACTACACCTGCCATGCATCTGCCCACTCACACAACCTGTCCAAGTTACCTTGCATCCACATAGCATCCTCCTCACAGTTCACACTGCCACCCAGCTTTGTGTCATCTGCAAATTTGCTAATGTTACTTTTAATCCCTTCATCTTCGTCATTAATGTATATGGTAAATTGCTGCGGTCCCAGCACCGAGCCTTGGGGTACCCCACTAGTCACTGCCTGCCATTCTGAAAGGAATCCTGTTTATCCCTACTCTTTGTTTCCTGTCTGCCAACCAATTTTCTATCCATGTCAGTACCCTATTCCCAATACCATGTGCTCTAATTTTGCCCATTAATCTCCTATGTGGGACCTTATCAAAGGCTTTCTGAAAGTCCAGGTATACTACATACACTGGCTTTCCCTTGTCCAATTTCCTAGTTATATCCTCAAAAAATTCCAGAAGATTAGTCAAGCATGATTTCCCCTTCGTAAATCCATGCTGACTCAGAACGATCCTGTTACTGCTATCCAAATGTTCCGCTATTTCTTCTTTTATAATTGACTCCAGCATCTTCCCCACTAGGCTAACTGGTCTATAATTTCCTGTTTTCTCTCCCTCCTTTCTTAAAAAGTGGGGTAACATTAGCTACCCTCCAATCCACAGGAACTGATCCTGAATCTATAGAACGTTGGAAAATGATCACCAATGCGGCCACAATTTCTAGAGCCACTTCCTTAAGTACCCTGGAATGCAGACCATCAGGCACTGGGGATTTTTATCGGCCTTCAGTCCCATCAGTCTAGCCAACACCATTTCCTGCTTAATGTGAATTTCCTTCAGTTCCTCCGTCACCCTAGGACCTCTGGCCACTAGTACATCTGGGAGATTGTTTGTGTCTTCCTTAGTGAAGACAGATCCAAAGTACCTGTTCAACTCATCTGCCATTTCCTTGTTCCCCACAATAAATTCACTTGCTTCTGTCTTCAAGGGACCCACATTTGTCTTAACTATTTTTTTCCTCTTCACATACCTAAAAAAGCTTTTACTATCCTCTTTTATATTCTTGGCTCATCTTTTCTCCCCGTATTGCCTTTTTAGTTATCTTCTGTTGCTCTTTAAAAGTTTCCCAATCCTCTGGCTTCCCGCTCATCTCTGCTATGTTATACTTCTTCTCTTTTATTTTTATACTGACCTTGAGTTCCCTTGTCAGCCACGGTTACCGCTTACTCCCCTTAGAATCTTTCCTTCTCTTTGGAATGAACTGATCCTGCACCTTCTGCATTATTCCCAGAAATACCTGCTATTGTTGTTCCACTGTCTTCTCTGCTAGGGTCTCTTTCCAGTCAACTTTAGCCAGCTCCTCCTTCATGTCTCCATAGTCCTCGTTGCTCAACTGTAATACTGACACTTCCGATTTTCCCTTCTCCCTCTCAAATTGTAGATTAAAACTTATCATATTATCATCACTACCTCCGAATGGCTCTTTTACCTTGAGTTCCCTTATCAAATCCAGTTCCTTACACAACAGGAGGCTCCAGGACAAGCTGCTCTAAGAATCCATCTCGGAGACACTCCACAAACTCCCTTTCTTGGGGTCCAGTACCAACCTGATTTTCCCAGTCTACCTGCATATTGAAATCTCCCATAACCACTGTAGCATTACCTTTACAACATGCCAGTTTTAACTCTTGATTCAACTTGCACCCTATATCCAAGCTACTGTTTGGGGCTCTGTAGATAACTCCCATTAGGATCTTTTTACCCTTACAATTCCTCAGTTCTATCCATACTGACTCTACATCTCCTGATTCTGTATCACCCCTCGCAAGGGACTGAATTTTATTCCTCACCAACAGAGCTACCCCACCCCCTCTGCCCACCTGTCTGTCTTTTCAACGGGACGTATACCCCTGAATATTCAGCACCCAACCCTGGTCCTCTTGCAGCCATGTATCTGTAATTGCCACAACATCCTACTTGCCAATATCTAACTGAGCCTCAAGCTCATCCACATTATTTTTTATAGTTTGCGCATTCAAATACAACACTTTAACTTTGGTATTCACCTCCCCTCTCACACCAGTCACTATTGGCCCTGACCTTACTCTCTTATCCCTTCTCGAACTTTCCTTTCCATTAATTTGGGAGTCTTTTGCAGCTTTTCCTGTATTCACTTCCCCTTTAACTCCATCTTTATACTCCCAATTTGTCAACCCCTCTCCCCCACTATTTAGTTTAAACCCGCACGTGTAGCACTAGCAAACCTGCCTGCCCGATCGTTGGTCCCCCTCCAGTTAAGGTGTAACCCGTCCCTTTTGTGCAGGTCACCCTTACCCAAGAAGAGATCCCAGTGGTCTATAAATCTAAATCCCTGCTCCCTGCACCAGCCCCCCAGCCACACATTCATATCCCCTATCTCCCTGTTCCTGACCTCACTAGCACGAGGTACAGGAAGCAATCCAGAGACAACCACCATAGAAATCCTGCTTTTCAGTCTTCTTCCTATTTCTCTAAACTCATGGTGCAGAACCTCCTTCCTCTTCTTCCCGACGTCGTTCGTGCCCACGTGCACAACTACTTCTGGATGTTCACCTTCCCTCTCGAGGATGTTCTGAAGTCGGTCCATGACATCTTGAACCCTGGCACTAGGGAGGCAACAGACCATCCTCAAGTCTCGCCTGCCAACACAGAATCTCCTGTCCGCACTCGGACAATGGAGTCACCCACCACTATGGCTCTGCCCAACGTCAGTCTCCCTGGTCGATTCTCATTGCCAAGATTGGAGCGACCGACCTGTCCGCCGCTCGGACTGGAAGCGTCTTCTGCCCCAACAGCTCCCAAGAGGGTGTACCTATTTTCATTAGGCACAGCCACCGGCGTCTCCTGCACTCCACATTTACTCCCCTTTCTCACAATCACCCACCTTTGCTCTTCCTGAATCCTTGGCGTGACAACCTCACTGTAGGTCCTATCCAGGAAACTCTCGTTTCTGGTCCTGAAGTCTTCCAGCTGTTTCTCTAGTTCCCCAACACGTTCATTCAGGAGCTGCACCTGGACATAATTCCTGCAGGTGTAGTTTCCAGAAGCTCCATCGGTGTCCCTGACTTCACAAATCCTGCATGAAGCATACTGCACCAACTTGCCTGCCATTTCTTCAGTGACAAGAAACAAACAAACAAAAACAAACAAAAGAAAAGAATTAAACAAAAGCCTCAATATTATACAGATCAGATCCAATAACCATTTGGAATAACTCAGGGTATCTGTTGTTTGCTTCATTGCTGTTAACAGAGACTTTGCTGTGAACAAATTGGCCATTGCATTCCTTACCTTACAATAGTTACACTTCATAAAGAAGACACATTACTAGAACAGTCAATAGATCAGGTAGCATATGTGCAAAGAGTTAACAAGAATTAACAGCCTAGCTGCAAAAACCATTATAGATATACATGCCCTGCTGATTTTTAAAGCATGTTTTTGTTTTATTTTAGATTTACAGCATTTGCAGATTTTTGATTTTCATACACTTCATAAATGTTTCATTGGCTGAAATGCACTTTGCCAGACTTTGGACTAATGAAAGGAAAAATATTAATCCAAATGTAATTTTCTCTTGCATGCATAAATAATGAGAGTACAGAGTCAACCACAAGAGATAGGGGGATATTAAATGATTATTCCCTATCTTTTTTTTTACTGAGAAGATCATGGTAGCTAAGGAATTAAGGCATATGAATCGTAATGTGTTAGATTAGATACTATTTACCAAAGAGGAGGTATTGGTGATTTTAAAGCGTATTAATATGGATAAATCTTCAGGGCCTGATCAACTGCTTCCTCAGAACTTGTAGGGAAGACATTGCAGAGGTCCTTGAAGAGGTGTTTGCATCATCCTTAACCACAGGTGAAGTTCCAGAAAACTGGAGTGTGCTATTATTGATTCATTATCTAAGAAGGACAAAAAGGACAAGACAGCGAACTATAGGCCAATGAACCTGGCGTCAGTTGTGGGACAGGTGTTGGAGGGGCTTCTAAGAGATGGGATCTATCAACATTTGGATAGACAAGGAATGATTAGAGATAATCAGTTTGGCTTTGTATACGGGAATTCATGTCTCACCCATCTGATAGAGTTTTTTGAAGAGGTCACCAAGAGGTTTGATGAGGGCAGGGTAGTGGATATTGTGTATATATGGCCTTTAGCAAGGCCTTTGCCAAAGTCCCACATGGTAGCTAGTCTGGAAGGTAAGATCACATGGAATCCAAGGTGAGGTAACCAATTAGATTCAAAATTGGCTTGGAGGAAGGAGTCAAAAGGTTATTACAGAGGATGTTTTTTCTATTTGGGGGCCTGTGACCTGTGGAATGCTTCCGGGATCAATGCTGGGTTCACTGTTGTTTATTATCTACATTAACAATTTGGATAGCAATGTAGTTAACATTATCAGTAAATTTCCAGGTGACACCAGAATTAGTGGCATTGTGGAGAGAAAGGAAGGATATGTAAGTATACAACAATATTTAGATCAGTTGGAAAGGTGGGCCAAGGAATGGCAAATGGAATATAACAATGGTAAGGGTGAGGCAGTGTACTTTGTTTGTCAAAACCCAGCACTGGACTTGGACAGTAAATGGGAGAGTCCTAGATAGTGTTGCAGAAATCTGGGAGTACAGGTGCACGGTTCGGGAAATACAGCAGTTCAGGTGGATAGGGTGGTGAAGAAGGCATTCAGCACACTTGTCTTCATTGGGTAGGGTACTAGGTACAAATGTTGGGACATCATGTTGCAGCTGTACAAGTCGTTTGTGAGACCGCACTTGGAGTACTGTGTGCAATTCTGGTCACCCAGCTGCAGGAAGGATGTCATTCAGTTGGAAATGGTGCAGAAGAGATTCACCAGGATGTTGTAACTGGACTTACGAGCTTGAGTTATAGGAAGAGGTTGGATAGGCTGGGACGTTTTACTTTGGGGATTTGGAGGCTGAGGTGAGACCTTATTGTACAATTACGTACAAGGTCTTGGCGGACATGGATAACATGAATGTTCAGTCTTTTCCCCAAAGTATAGGATTCTAACACTTGAGAACATAGGGTAAAGGTGAGAGGGGAGAGATTTTAGATGGACCTGAGGGGCAATCTTTTCGCACAGAGGGCTGTCCACATCTGGAACATGCTGCCAGAGGAAGTAATAGCAGTGGACACAATTACGGCTTTCATAAAACAATTGGACAGATATATGGATTGGAAGAGTTTAGTGAGTCATGGGCCAAATGGAGGTGTTATATTTCGGACAGCAGAATGAAGAACTAGACTCACACATTAGTTGCTGGTATCACGTGTGTTTTTATTACCCAGCATTCCCTGCTTATATTGAACACCAACTCATTAACATAAACCATGAATATGTATGAATACGTTACACTGCTCTCCTTTTTTTAAAAGTATTAAATCTAAGTACTCGGTTACAATTTTGTTGTTGTGATACTTGATTTAAACCAATATTGTTTATCCTGTATTTATGAAATTTTAAATGATAAACATAATATATTTATTTTGCATATCTACACATTTTTGTTTTACTTGTGCAGTGAGTTATCTAACTTACAAATCTAACTTGTACTGGTTTACGGATCCTGCCCAATCGTCTAACATTAACAGGTGTAACAGGTTTAGGTGTTGACTCAACTGTAGGCTTGTTTGGCTCTGTTTTAGTACACCGACTTTGACCAGAGGAATCTGTTTCTTTGTCTGTACTAACTGAATTTTGTGTTTCAACCACAGTGGTCTTTTCCAACTCACTTTCAGATAAATACTGAGGGATTAGGAATGCATGCTCAGTTTTGGTTCATCTTTGGCTGTAATCATTTGATCAACATGAACACTTTTGATCTGATCTCCAACTTCAACTAAGTATCTTTTTGTTCCATGCACTTCCACTATTTTCTCAACATCCCATTTGTCCATGACAGAGTGGAAGATTTTCGGGGAGGATTTCATGCCATAGGGCAGCTTCATATATGAATACAAGCCCTTATGTGTGTTGATGGTCAAGTACCGCTGACTTTCCATGTCGACATTGAGTTGGGCGTAAGCGTGAGACAAATCCAGTTTAATGAAGACTCTTGCTCCGCTAAGTTCTGCGTACAGATCTTGCGAGGTTAGCAACGGATATTGTTCGTCATCAATGGCTTTGTTGATTGTGACTTTGTAGTCACCGCATAGTCGAACAGCTTTGTTGACCTTGGGTACGGCTACAATTGACGTTGCCCAGTTGCTCTGGTTTGTCTTCACGAGTACTGCATTCCGCTCCAACCTGTCGAGTTCCTCCTCCACTTGTTGCTTTAGCGCATATGGTACAGGTTTTGATCGACAATACACAGGTCTCACATCTTGCTTAAGTCGAATGTGTGCCGAGTACCCCGTTATTCCCGTGTAACTGTCGGCAAATATTTCTGCATGTTTGCTAATGACATTTTCAAGATGTGATTTGGACAAATCAATGCTGAAAATGTTCTTCCAGTCTAACTTTATTCTACTCAGCCAATCCTTTCCATGGAGGGTTGGTTTATTTCTGTAGCTGGCTACTATGATGGGCAGTGTTACTGAGTTCATTTGTCCGCGTGTCTCTAAAATATCGCCCAAGTAGGTTCTCAGCTTGACTTTACTCTCAGACAATGGTGTCTGTGGGAACTTTGTTTCATACAGGTCTTTGCTCATGACCAAACAATCTGCTGCCATGTCAATACGCATATCGATTAACTGTTCATTAATCGATAGTTTAGTTCGAAAGTCCTTGCCTTGGCTGGGTGTAAGCTTATCGATGTCGGTTGCATAAATGGTGTACAACCCAAGTTCATTACCATCTGGGTTTATCTCCAAGTTGTGAACTCCTTTCTGGTGTTGTCGCTTGTTTCCCACAGGTTGTTTGTTTCCTGCTTTAAGCTTGGCCCGACATGCTGAGGCGATATGGCCTTTCTTCTGGCAGTTATAGCACTTGGCCGTTTTGAATTGACAAAATTGGGATGAGTGATTACCGTTGCAACGATAACAACTGGCTGAACTCGGCTTCCCCCATACATTGGTTTCGGTTTAGGGCCTTTTGGTTTGGCCATGAGCACTGCTTTATGACTGTAAGCGGCCACTGCAGTCTGTGGTGGATGAAACTCGTGAGCATTCTTTGATGCCATCTCCATTGTGGTAGCAATCGCATGCTTTCCCAAATGTAAGATCTGAAGTGTTCATGAGTTTGGACGGAATTCGTTCATCCGTGAGACCACAAACAAATCTGTCGTGTAGTGTGTGTTCCAAAGTTACAGTGCAAAGTTAAGTTTTTCAAGGCAACAATGTACTCACTGATTGTCTCATTCTGCTTCTGGTTTCAAGTGCCGAATTTATAGTTTTCTGCAATTTCTAGAGGCTTTGGGTTGAAGTGCTCCTCCAACTTCTTCATAATGTCATTGAATGGCACGTCTTTTGCCTTTATGGGCGCAAGGAGATTCACCAGTGTACACTTCAGAACCGATCTCCCTGAGCAGAATCGCTTTCATGCATTCGCTAACGGCCTTATTTGTTGCAGTCACTACCTCTCCTTCACTGCTAATCTCCATTATGGTGTTTGCCATGAAGAACATGTTCGCTCTTTCCATATAGGAGCTGAACGGCTCTCTACTTTTGTCGAAAGTGCCAAGGTTTCCGATGTAGCACGTGGTTGCCGCCATCTTGTCCCCCTCTTTTTTTTTTACAAAGGGATGAAGAAAGTCTGCTCAAAAACCCCGATTGCCTGTCTGTTCTGGTGTAGCAATTCACCTAAAACTTAGCTTGGCTTTACTAGCTTGAGAAACTCGACAAAAAAACTGTTTCAAATCCTATACAATCCCATCCTCGTCACCAATTTTGTTATATTCCGGACGGCAGAATGAAGAACTAGAGTCACACATTAGTTGCCGGTATCACGTGCGCTTTTATTACTCAGCATTTATTACTCAGCATTCCCTGCTTATATTGAACACCAACTCATTAACATAAAACATGAATATGTATGAATACGTTGCAGGAGGCAAATGAGAAGAGCACTGAATAACAACTTGATCGGCATGGAGAAGTTGAGCCAATTTTCATCCTGTAGCATTTTCCGACTCTGTATCTCTAAGGGAATCAGGACATGTACTTGGATAGGGAAAAGGTAGAGGGAGACGGATCTAATACAAAAAAAATAGAATTGATGTAAAAAGGCATCATGTAAAGTTGAGATGAGTTGGTTTGAAGGACCATTCATGTGTAGGACAATTCCATCATTCTATTGTAATTTCCAGAGGCAAGTCTGCAGATTACAGGGCTTGCATGGCCCACCAATTGAACAGGATAAATCGCCCGGTGCGGCTTGGCCGCGGGACTTTACATCGCTGGTGCGGCTCGGCCGCTGGACTTAACAGAGCCCGGTGCAGCTCGGCTGCGGGGCCTAACATCGCCCGGTGCGGCTCGGCCGCGGGACTTTTCATCGCCCGGTGCGGCTTGGCCGCGGGACTTTTCATCGCTGGTGCGGCTCGACCACGGGACTTAACATCGCCCGGTGCGGCTCGACCACGGGACTTAGCTGCGTAAGGCTTGGTCGCGGGGCCTTTCATCGCCCGGCTCGGCCGCGAGACGTTTCAGCGCCCGGTGCGATTCGGCCGCGGGGACTTCCATCCCCTTGCGGGGACTGTGCGGGTCGGTCGGGGACGAGCTGTCTGTCGGTGGGCGTGGGGAAGAGAGTGGAAGTTTTGTTGCCTCCATCACAGTGAGGGGGTGTTTGGAGTCACTGTGATGGACGTTTGTGTTGGGGTTATGTGTCTTGTGTTCTTTTTTTATGACTGCTATGTAGTTTCGTTCGGTACCTCGGTACCGAATGACAAATAAAGCTCTGTTATACTGTTATACTGTTATATATAAGAAGTGGGGTAAGGAAAAAAAGAGGTCACTACCTAAATCAGGCCATTTGCTTATCACAATCAGGATGTATCCATGTCACTTTGACTCTACGCTTAGCAGATCTGTCTCTAAGATCTGCAAAATGGTGTCAGGGAACAAGGTTGGGGAACAGCAATGATCAGTGACATCTCTCTACTTGACAGGCGTAGTGAAGCCCAGGCACTGAGAAGGCCTCATCCAGAGGCAGAAGCAGGCAAGTCTTACATCCACTACACACTTATCTTAAGCCCAGGGTCAGATCTATCACAGTTTCCCCAACACTGGTATGTTCACATGCAGTGGAATAAGAGGAATAGGAATAGCAGCAACATGATATGGTTTCATCTACCTGCATTGGCTTATTTCATGGATTAACACAGAGCCAAGTCTCACGTTTCCTCCTGGAAGATTAATGCCTCATGAATTTTATCAGTTCTTGCCAGGATTTTTTTTTATTTGCAGGGTGAACCAACGCACCATTCTGGCTGACACTGAGGAAACTTAAGTACACCACTTGTCAGCTTATCCAAAGGGAAAGTTCAGAGCTGAAGTCTCTTTCACCGTTATGAGTGGTAGGAGATATTGTCGGTACAATTCTTGGCTGATCAGGAAGGTGATTATCCCAGAACGTGTGTAATTGAAATGGCGCTGGAATGATTTTCAGGGCCAAGGCCAAAGGACTAAAATAAGGTCTAAGGATGGCCAAAAATAAATCTTAATCAGCAACTTCCCATAGAAAGGTCTTTGACTAGATTTTAATTTATGGTCACCTTCTAATTTACAAGAGGCATTTCCTTTAATATAAATTCAGACTGTTTTACATTGGTCATGGATCTTGGAATTTACTGATGAAATCAGTTAATTCCACTTTAAATCTGTCATCATGTTACAATGCCTGAATTCTCAATCAAATCAAAATTATATCTAAATCAATCTGAAAATAATTCAAGGAATTTAAATATCAAACCAGATTTGTTAATGAGCAAATCACACAGTGCTGGAAGAACTCAGCGGATCAGGCAGCATCTGTGGAGGGATGGACAGGCGACGATTTGTTTGGGGCCTTTCTTCATACCTGATCCACAATGTCCCTTGTCCATTTTTTCCCACAGTTCATTGCCTGACTCATTGAGCTCCTCCAGCAATTTGGTTGTGCTCAGGTTTCCAACATCTGCGGTTCCTTGTGCCGCCAGATTTGTTAATAATCTCAGCTTGTGTTTTGAGGATCTCCAAACAGCATCTCAAAGTCAATCCCCTATTTGTACAGAAATTCCATTGCAGTCAGCAGGGGTTTCCTGGTGGCCACAGCAACAGGGTTCTAACTACCATTATGTTGAAAACCTTGAGTGAAATTGACCAGCCATCACATGTTTTGCATTGCAATGAATCTAAACCAGTTAGCACACCTAGAGAAAGTGAAACGAATGCAGATGAGAAAGTATGACTGGTGGTGGCATCGCATTGAAGGTAATGGAAATGTCCAAGGGTGTCTATGAACTATAATTTCATCATGTTTTGGGCACAATGCAGTGGTATTTGAGACTTATGGGTATATATGTGTGTTTATGCACATACATACATACACACACACACACACACACACACACAAACACACACATATATATATATATATATATATATATATATATATATATATATATATATATATATATATATATATATATATATATATCTATATATAGATATATATATATCTATATATATATATAAGTCACTTAGAAATTTCCACTATGTTCTTCAAACTGCCTGCTCCTATTGGAATATACATATGTGTGTGTATGTATGTATGTGTGCATACATACATGCATGCATACACATATACAAACACATATACATACACTCACACAAGAGTAATTTTCCTTCCCATTGTGCCATGGCGTTATGTACATCTCTGTGCTATCATTATTTCCAATGCTTTAGAGCAAATATTTCTACCAAGGTCGTGTTTGTAAAGTAGAAACAGCAACAGCATCCGTACCTTGACTCTGGGAGTTGTTGGAGCCTTTAACTTTACTATTATTATTTATCACATTTTATGAGCTTCATAGATAGAAATGGGAAGAAACTTTAGGTTATTTTGAGTTTTAATGTGACTTTCTATTATGTGCACATACATGTGCCCATGGGGCATTGATTTCCTGCAATATTCAGCACTTGTCTTTCTGATCTTGCTGAAGAAATGGAACCATTTCTCACCCCCATCTCCATGTGCTTCTTTCCCTTGGTCATCGGGTCCATGACATGTTGACAGGCATGCCTGTCTACCTTTGGGTCATGACCCTGCACCCAGAGGACACTCCAATTCAGTTACAACATCTGATGTGCGATGCTTGACTTTCCCACTTAGCATCTCACTGAAGCATTCTCTGTGACAATTGTGATGGCACATCTGGATAAATGACATAGCTAACATGCACATTGGTTACACGGTTTGTTGGGTGCCTGAGAAATGTTGAAGAATCGTATTGACAGACAGCATGACTGGCTGACACATTTTGGTAACCACAAATTTTTTTATTTTTTTTCTAGAATTGTTTTCGTTATGATTTATTAATTTCAATAAAATATAACTAGTTTTCCTTTTTTTTTGAAAAATGGGAATTTTGATGCCTGAAGTTCAAGGATACATTTGTAGACTTCTTGTTTATTGTCAGATTGACAAAAAACCTATAAGGATATAAGGAAAATTTAAAGTATTTTTTTCTGATGCAGTTTTCATGATGCATGCCCTCCAAAGAATTTCCAATTATATGGATGTCTTAATAAATTTAAATAAAACAACAAAAGCCTTTAATTCTCAAGCATAAAGGGCTTATATAAAATAGTAACAGTTAAGTATCCCTTATCGGTGTTGTAACAAATAACACTCCTGTGCTTTAAATATTTGCTATGAAAATCCTGGAATAACATAGCTTAGGAAATGCCACAAGCTGATTGTCTTGCTGTTGGCATGATGGGAATATTCATATCACACATTTCCAGAAACAAACAGTGCAAATTCTTCCAGATGCTACATAAGATAGTTTGCACTTAGCTGAGTTAATGACTAATTAGACATCCCATGTGCAAGAAGCTTATGCTTTATTTATTTTGACCATTATGAGTTCAATTGATTACCTGCAACAATTTTAAAATAATTTGCAAAATTCTACATCATTTCAGGCCAAAGATATCCCCAATGGGGTGACTTTGAAATCAAAGCAGACCACTCTCAAGTGGAAAACTTCATTGTTGTAGATATGCTCTCTAGTTGCTTCACAACTCACATACACTGCCTTAGGGAGTGAAAGTCTGCAGGTTCTTTTCTTTTTTTGTCTGATCTCACAGCTCTGTTGATTTCGAAAATTGCATGTAAGTGATGCAGAGAGAAAAAAAGTACAGAAACTCAACAAAGTTACAGTTTATAACCTTACCTGAATGATGAAGAGGTTTTCTAGCTCTCTCATGATGAAACCAACCAAAGATCCAGACAGATGTATGAGGATGTGTTACAGCAGTAAAGGTCAGATAACACCCTCAGAACGTTATAACAGAGACAAATAAATATAAAAGACAAATTCGTTAATTCTCTTCCTCAGGCTACCTGTAATACAATTCTGTGATGTCCCAGCAATTATATCAAAAGTTAAATACGTTGGGGTCATTTCAATTGGGATGTATACAACACACTACAGATCTCACAATTATTTTCCAATGCAAACCTCTGCACTGTATTTCTCCTGAAGCCCATTTAAAAGGATAAAAAGTGTTTCTTACAATTTTCATTTGACCCGAAAGCAAGAATTATCAAGCTGATCTCTAACTATATATATACTCTCGTCACTCAATCCATTTGACATTGGATACACTTAATAATAGTTAATAATTTAAAATGAACAAGCGCTTCTTGTGGAACTTGCTGTGATTGTTATGTTCTTAAAAACCACCATCCATTGACTGGAGTGACTAATATTGTGAGTGATCAACCAAACAGTTATAAAATGGGTATTGAGAGAAAGAGTGTTAAAAATTGTTCACATCAGGGTCAAGGAGAAAAATGAAAGTACAAGTTAACATTTTCAGAAAGCATTAAAAGCATTATCAAAAAATAGAAACAAAATGGTCTCCAACTTCAACTGAACTATGGAGAAATTGAATTAATGTGTTAATTGAGCCAATTTTCCAGTTTTCATTGATCATCTGCTGAAGCCATCCCTTTCAAAATCATTGAATAACTAAAAATTATAAATATTAGTGAAATATCAGTGGTGTTCTACAGCCAATGCAGAGCCAATTTTTAGACACCAAGCATCCACAAAGAACATTTCTAAAGACTAAAGTGTAAACAAATGACCAGATAATGTAGATTTGTTTATTTATTTTTGACTAACACATGAAATGGGTTGGCCAATAAAATGGGGGTCTCCTTACTATTCTTGTTCATCTTTTATCCGGTGAGATTTTATAGAAAGTCAGAACAATGGTTTATATCAAAAGGTGTCATTTTACACACATCTCAAAATTCGACATTTGTTTATGGAAGATTACCGTGCAACAATAGTAGAAGATTTAGTCTGTCTTATTTTTGCTGAGACACATTTCCAAAAATGTTCTAAAGATCATTCTTGGCCTCTCAATACCTCTTATCCAGATTTCTCCCCTCTACTGAATGAATGAATTGAATGAATGAATGAATGAATGAATGAATGAATGAATGAATGAATTAATGAATGAATGAATGAATGAATGAATGAATGAGTGAATACTTTAATATCACATGTGACAAGACACAATGAAATTCTTTGCATACATTGCGCAAATAGGGCAGTGGAGCAACCCCATCTACTAACACCCTCCTACGCCTAGCAGAGCTGGTTCTTACCCTTAACAACTTCTCATTTGACTCCTCCCACTTCCTCCAAACCAGAAGCGTAGCTATGGGCACTTACATGGGCCCTAGCTATGCCTGTCTCTTTGTCGGGTACGTCGAACAATCCCTGTTCCGGACGTACACTGGTCCCATCCCCGAACTCTACCTCCGCTACATCGACGACTGCATTGGTGCTACCTCTTGTACCCATGCAGAACTCACTGACTTCATACACTTCACCTTCAATTTCCATCCTGCCCTTAAATATACTTGGACTATCTCCGACATCTCCCTCCCGTTTCTGGACCTCGCCATCTCCATCACAGGAGACAGACTAGTCACTGCCATCTACTATAAACCCACTGACTCGCACAGCTATCTGGACTACACTTCTTCCCACCCTGTCTCCTGCAAAAAGTCTATCCCCTACTCCCAATTCCTCCGTCTACGCCGCAGCTGCGCCCGGGATGAGGTGTTTCACACTAGGGCATCAGAGATGTCCTCATTCTTCAGGAAATGGGGCTTCCCCTCTTCCATTATAGATGAGGCTTTCACTAGGGTCTCTTCTACATCCCGCAGCTCCGTCTTGCTCCCCCTCCCCCCACTCGCAACAAGGACAGAATCCCCCTCATTCTCACCTTCCACCCCACCAGCCAGCGTATCCAACAAATCATCCGCCAACATTTCAGTCACCTACAACGGGACCCCACCACTGGCCACATATTCCCATCCCCTCCCCTTTCTGCGTTCCGCAGAGACCGCTCCCTCCGTAACTCTCTGGTCCACTCGTCCCTTCCTACCCAAACCACCCCATCCCTGGGCACTTTCCCCTGCAACCGCAGGAGATGCAATACCTGTCCCTTTACCTCCCCCCTCAACTCCATCCAAGGACCCAAACAGTCTTTCCAGGTGAGACAGAGGTTCACCTGCACCTCCTCCAACCTCATCTATTGCATCTGCTGCTCTAGATGTCAACTTCTTTACATCGGCAAAAACAAACACAGGCTCGGCGATCGTTTCGCTCAACACCTTCGCTCAGTCTGCCTTAAACAACCTGATCTCCCAGTGGATGAGCACTTCAACTCCCCCTCCCACTCCCAGTCTGACCTTTCTGTCATGAGCCTCCTCCAGTGCCATAGTGAGGCCCACCGGAAATTGGAGGAGCAGCACCTCATATTTCGCCTGGGCAGACTGCAGCCCAGCGGTATGAACATTAACTTCTCCAACTTTAGACAATAGACAATAGACCATAGGTGCAGGAGTAGGCCATTCAGCCCTTCGAGCCAGCACCGCCATTCAATGCGATCATGGCTGATCACTCTCAATCAGTACCCCGTTCCTGCCTTCTCCCCATACCCCCTCACTCCGCTATCCTTAAGAGCTCTATCCAGCTCTCTCTTGAAAGCATCCAACGAACTGGCCTCCACTGCCTTCTGAGGCAGAGAATTCCACACCTTCACCACTCTCTGACTGAAAAAGTTCCTCATCTCCGTTCTAAATGGCCTACCCCTTATTCTTAAACTGTGGCCCCTTGTTCTGGACTCCCCCAACATTGGGAACATGTTTCCTGCCTCTAATGTGTCCAATCCCCTAATTATCTTATATGTTTCAATAAGATCCCCCCTCATCCTTCTAAATTCCAGTGTATACAAGCCTAATTGCTCCAGCCTTTCAACATACGACAATCCCGCCATTCCGGGAATTAACCTAGTGAACCTACGCTGCACGCCCTCAATAGCAAGAATATTCTTCCTCAAATTTGGAGACCAAAACTGCACACAGTACTCCAGGTGCGGTCTCACCAGGGCCCGGTACAACTGTAGAAGGACCTCTTTGCTCCTATACTCAACTCCTCTTGTTATGAAGGCCAACATTCCATTGGCTTTCTTCACTGCCTGTTGTACCTGCATGCTTCCTTTCAGTGACTGATGCATTAGGACACCCAGATCTCGTTGAACATCCCCTCTTCCTAACTTGACACCATTCAGATAATAATCTGCCTTTCTATTCTTACTTCCAAAGTGAATAACCTCACACTTATCTACATTAAACTGCATCTGCCATGTATCCGCCCACTCACACAACCTGTCCAAGTCACCCTGCAGCCTTATTGCATCTTCCTCACAATTCACACTACCCCCCAGCTTAGTATCATCTGTCAGAGCGAAGGACCTCTGTCCCTCTCTTCCCCTCCACCTACCCAGTTCTCCCTCTATCTTCCTGTCTCCACCTATATCCTTTGTCCCGCCCCCCTGACATCAGTCTGAAGAAGGGTCTCGACCCGAAACGTCACCCATTCCTTCTCTCCTGAGATTCTCCTTGACCTGCTGAGTTACTCCAGCATTTTGTGAATAATTGTGCAAATAGGGCGCTTACAAAGTTACAAAGTACCCCCACGCCGTCCCACTTTGTTCACCCCCACTCCCCCCATGCCAGGTCCTTTGTTCATTCCCTCCGCAACGGCGTCCTCACTTCCATGTGGTCCATCTTCGTATGTCAATCTTGGCCATTTCTGTTAATCATTAGAGGAAGACATATTTTTGAATGGAAGTTTCCAACACGTCAAAAGTCTAAAAATGATTTGACATTTTCCCATTGCATTGAAGGAGAACATAATGCTCTTCCATCTCTGATTAAAATGAAAGAATCTGAGCACTGAACAAATACTTTCCCAATGGCAAACTAATCATATGAGCAAGACATTCGGAAACCAATTCTTCATGCTCAAGATGATAAATGCCAAGACTGAAGAAGTTATTCTGCTGGAGAATTCAGGCTCAAACCTTTAATTTAAACTGAGCTCTTCCATTCAGATTCATTCGGAATGAAGACCCTGATTGAATTGCACCTTGCAGTATAAATAGTGGGTGGCTTGTTTTGACTGAACACACATGAAAGTCAGCAGAACCACTTCCTTCCTGATTGGACTGTTTAAATGTTTTAAAATCTTATTTACACAAAATATATTTTGGCAGTGCATATAGATTACAGCATATATAGGTCTTATGACTTTTGAAAACTGTGGCAGCACACTTTCCTACATTATTTAATGGTTGTGTTAATATCTTATTCACTCATTATATTTTCCATTCCGTCATTTCAGATTCAGATTAGTTTATTGCAATATACACCTTACTTGCATGAAGCTCATCGAGTAAACAGTATAGAAGTCAATGAAAGATACGCAATAAATACAATGACAATTGCAAAACAGCTGAAATGTGCAAAGATTGTAGAATTGTAGAATGAAGTAGTGCAAAGGAAATACTGAAGTTCAACAACAGAATAACCAAATGAGGTGGAGTTAAGAGAGAGTTATGTGTTTTATTGTCATGTGTCAATAGACAATAGACAATAGACAATAGGTGCAGGAGGAGGCCATTCGGCCCTTCGAGCCAGCACCGCCATTCAATGTGATCATGGCTGATCATTCTCAATCAGTACCCCGTTCCTGCCTTCTCCCCATACCCCCTGACTCCGCTATCCTTAAGAGCTCTATCTAGCTCTCTCTTGAATGCATTCAGAGAATTGGCCTCCACTGCCTTCTGAGGCAGAGAATTCCACAGATTCACAACTCTCTGACTGAATGGCCTACTCAGTTCTAAATGGCCTACCCCATTCACAACTCAGTTCTAAATGGCCTACCCCTTATTCTTAAACTGTGGCCCCTTGTTCTGGACTCCCCCAACATTGGGAACATGTTTCCTGCCTCTAACGTGTCCAATCCCCTAATTATCTTATATGTTTCAATAAGACCCCCCCTCATCCAGTGTATACAAGCCTAGTCGCTCCAGTCTTTCAACATATGACAGTCCCGCCATTCCGGGAATTAACCTAGTGAACCTACGCTGCACTACCTCAATAGCAAGAATATCCTTCCTCAAATTTGGAGACCAAAACTGCACACAGTACTCCAGATGCTGTCTCACTAGGGCCCTGTACAACTGCAGAAGGACCTCTTTGCTCCTATACTCAACTCCCCTTGTTATGAAGGCCAACATTCTATTGGCTTTCTTCACTGCCTGCTGTACCTGCATGCTTCCTTTCAGTGACTGATGCACTAGGACACCCAGATCTCGTTGTACGTCCCCTTTTCCTAACTTGACACCATTCAGATAATACTCTGCCTTCCTATTCTTACCCCAAAGCGGATAACCTCATACTTATCCACATTAAACTGCATCTGCCATGCATCCGCCCACTCACACAACCTGTCCAAGTCACCCTGCAGTCTCATAGCATCTTCCTCACAGTTCACACTACCACCCAGCTTTGTATCATCTGCAAATTTGCTAATGGTACTTTTAATCCCTTCATCCAAGTCATTAATGTATATTGTAAATAGCTGCGGTCCCAGCACCGAGTCTTGCGGTACCCCACTAGTTACTGCCTGCCATTCTGAAAGGGGCCCATTTATCCCCACTCTTTGCTTTCTGTCTGTGAACCAATTTTCTATCCATGTCAGTACCCTACCTCCAATACCATGTGCTCTAATTTTGGCCACTAATCTCCTATGTGGAACCTTGTCGAAGGCTTTCTGAAAGTCCAGGTACACCACATTCACCGGCTCTCCCCTGTCAATTTTCCTAGTTACATCTTCAAAGAATTCCAGAAGATTAGTCAAGCATGATTTCTCCTTCATAAATCCATGCTGACTCGGAACGATCCTGTTACTACTATCCAAATGCTCCGCAATTTCGTCTTTTATAATTGACTCCAGCATCTCCCCCACCACTGATGTAAGACTAACTGGTCTATAATTTCCCGTTTTCTCTCTCCCTCCTTTCTTAAAAAGTGGGACAAAATGGAACAATGAAATTCTTACTTGCAGCAGCACAACAGATATGTAAACATAGTACTTTGTCAATACCAGACTAAACAATGTTGCCAGGACTTGAGTGACTGAACAAAAGGGAGAGATTGGGCAGGCTAGGACGTTTTTCCTTGGAGTGCAGGAGGATGAGGGGTGAATTTATATGTGCATAAAAATCATGAGGGTGAATGCACAGTCTTTTTCACAAGGAATTAAGATTTCTCAGGGAATCAAGAACTAGAGGGCTCAGGTTTAAGGTGAGTGTGGAAAGATTTAATAGGAACCTTCAGGGGAACTTTTTCACAGTGAAGGTGGTAAGTATATGCAATGAGCTGCCAAAAGAAGTAGTTGAAAGTGGTACAATAACAACATTTAAAAGTCATTTGGACAGCTACATGGTATGGAACGGTTTGGAGGGATATGACCAAAACATGGGCAAATGGGACTAGCTTAGATGGGGCATCTTGGTTAGCAAGGAGGAGTTTGACCGAAAGGCCTGTTTCCCCACTGTATGACTCTATGACTTTTCTCCAACCCATCAGAATAGATAGAATAACATCATGATTGAATGACTAGATTGATAAAGAAGCAAGAAAAATGGTTAAGGCAATCTAGCTCAAGTCATATGCACAATCTCTCAAAAGGCAGCTGATAAAGTATCACATAAGAGTCATTAGCAATACTGAACCCTATGGATTCAAAAACATAGTAGCAACTCAGAAACAACATTGATCAGGAAACAGTTAACAGAAACGGTAAATGACTATGGTGAAGTGTATTAATGAATGAGATTTTTTATTTTATGATATTACTTTAGTTTCATGGTTTCTGTTAGTGAGCTAATGGTTCTTAGTTCTGGCTTCTATCCCAGTGTAATCCATATCAACTCTTTACTTTTGCAATCTAAGTCTTTATTTATAAAGGCATGGAAAAAAATATCTTTAGTGTCATAACCTCGATTGAGAGTGTAGGTACATAAAACTTTGAAAGTGGCCAAATAAAGTTAATAAAGCATTTTTTGAACAAAAGATGTTTGGCTTTATAAATATAGAAACAAATAAAATAACTCTTGAGTTGCAACCAAATTATGGCATCAAATTTTGGGCAACGTATTTTAGATTGGGTGCTCAGGGCAGAGAATGGGACAATGGAATTTTACCAGAGTGATACCAGCAATGAGGGACATTGGTTCAGGTGGCATCTCTGGAGAACATGGATGGGTGATGTTTCAGAATTATCTCCATGTGCTCCACAAAACCAATGTCTCTCATGCTGCCTGACCCATTTAATTACTCCAGCACTTTGTGTCTTTTTGCGAGATAATGGAATTGTTCGCTTTGGAGTTTTGAAGGTTAAGGGCAGATTTAACAGTTGGGATCAAAGGGTTTTACATACAGTTTTACAGACCACTTTATAATGGATTTTGGTTATCGCGGCCAAAATCCATTGTAACCGATTTTGTCCTTCACACAACAAGCTCATCTATCATCTACAAAAGGTAAATGAAATTACAGTATGTTAACTTAAAAAAAATGTATTTACAATGCTTAAACTATTATGTATTTTATGTCTTTTTCTGCTTATTGTGCATCTTGTTTAGTGTATGTTTATTTGCTGTTTTTCCAACACTGCACATATTTACCCCCCCCCCCCTTACTCAGTAATAGCAGACAGTCAGCAATAATGGACACCAGACCCTGACCCATGGTCAAGTCAAGTCAAGTCAAATTTATTTGTCACATGAAATGAAAGTGGCAATGCCTGCGGGTTGTGCACAAAAAATAATTACAGTTACAGCATATAAATAAAGTTAATAAGTTACTATTAGTGTCGACAAAAATTTAGTCTCTGGGGTTATAAAAGTTGACAGTCCTGATGGCCTGTGGGAAGAAGCTCCGTCTCATCCTCTCCATTTTCGCAGCGTGACAGCGGAGGCGTTTGCCTGATCGTAGCATCTGGAACAGTCCGTTACTGGGGTGGCAGGGGTCCCTCATGATCTTGCTTGCTCTGGATCTGCACCTCCTGATGTATAGGTCCTGCAGGGGGGCGAGTGTAGTTCCCATGGTGCGTTCTGCCGAACGCACTACTCTCTGCAGGGCCATCCTGTCCTGGGCAGAGCTGTTCCCAAACCAGACTGTAATGTTGCCGGACAGGATGCTCTCTACAGCCCCAGAGTAAAAGCAATGAAGAGATCCTCTTATAATGAGGGTTATCTGCATGAAATATTGTATAAACCAGTTCCATTAGTGAAAGGATTGGCAATGGGAGAACACATGACACAAAGCTGGGTGGCAGTGTGAACTGCGAAGACGATGCTAGGAGGTCGCAGAGTGACCTGGACAGGTTGAGTGAGTGGACAGATGCAGTATAATGTAGATGAATGTGAGGTGATCCACTTTGGCGGCAAGAACAAGGAGGCAAATTATTATCTCAATGGTGTCAGATTAGGAAAAAGGGAAATGCAATGAGACCTGGTGTCCTTGTACACCAGTCACTGAAAGTAAACATGCAGGTACAGCAGGCAGTGAAGAAAGCTAATGGCATGTTGGCCTTCATAACGAGAGGATTTGAGACCACATCTGGAGTATTGTGTGCAGTTTTGGTCTCCTAATTTGAGAAAGGACATCCTTGCTATTGAGGCAGTGCAGCGTAGGTTCACGAGGTTAATCCCCAGGATGGCGGGACTGTCATGTGAGGAAAGATTGGAAAGACTGAGCTTGTATTCACTGGAGTTTAGAAGGATGAGAGGGGATCTTATAGACACGTATAAAATTATAAAAGGACTGGACAAGCTAGATGCAGGAAAAATGTTCCCAACGTTGGGGGAGTCCAGAACCAGGGGCTACAGTCGAAGAATAAAGGAGAGGTCATTTAAAACTGAGATGAGAAAAAACTTTTTCACCCAGAGAGGTGTGAATTTGTGGAATTCTCTGCCACAGAAGGCAGCAGAGGCCAATTCACTGGATGTGTTTAAAATAGAGTTAGATAGAGCTCATGGGGCTAGCGGAATCAAGGGGTATGGGGAGAAGGTAAGCATGGGTTACTGATTGGTGGATGATCAGCCATGATCACAATGAATGGCAGTGCTGACTCGATGGGCCAAATGGCCTCCTGGACCTATTTTCTATGTTTCTATGTTTCTATGTTTCTAACATGTATTTAACACCGAAACCAAATCAGAGGTAAGATGATGAATCGTATTTTAAGCAGTGAACTTTTCTAATCCTGAATGCATGATGACATTTGGATCAATAGTTAGTTTCAAAAATAAATCGGTTATATATTTAAAGGCAAAACATCCATAAAGTTTTATGGAAAGAACAGTGTAGCAGACTGTTAAGACACTTGTAAAGAGCCAGAGCCACCTTGATGGGCTAAATGGCACCTACTGTGATACGATGGTTCTAGAAACCTCAGGAGACCATGACACTGACAAAATTCCATTAACTGTAGGAATATGGTAGTTACATCAGGGATAACAAACTGAGATAATGTCTAATTGAAGTCAATTTCCCCAGGGCATCATGAAAATGTTTCCTATTGGCCTTTCAATGCAATGACAGTCTGCAGCCACAAGTTAACAAATATAATGGTAGGCAAATGCCAGAAGATTTTAAACTTTAGCATTGGCAAATCACCTGAAGATTTAAACTTTAACTTTATTTTCAGGCTAGCAGCACTGCCAAAAAAAATCCCCTTGCACGCCATAGTTCAATGTTGGACTGAATAGTTACACCACATCAATTGCCAGGACACCACCATAAGTGCCATTAATGCTAAACTGCCTTTTCTATGTTTTCAAAGTAGGGAAAAAGGAAAGGCATAGTTAAGGTGGGGACGAGGATTCTTTCACATCTAAGTCCACAAGCAGAGGCTTGTGATCGACCTCTATGCTTGTTTCTGACATTCTTCTTGCTATTGCCAGAGGTGAAGCTGGTTGAGCTGCTGCCTCACATCACATTTTTGTCAGTGCTGTTAGCCTGAAAATAAAGTTGACCTAGGTTTGACCCTGGCCTTGGGCACTGTCTGTGTGGAGTTTGCACCTTCTCCCTGTGACCCTGAGTTTCCTCCAGGTGCACCGGTTTCCTCCCACATCCCAAAGATGTGCGAGTTTGGAGATTAATTGGTCTCTATAAACTGTCCTTAGTGTTTTGGGGAGCAGATGAAAAAGTGGGATAACACAGAACTAGTGTGAACAGGTAATTGATGGTGTACTCCTGTTATTGTGGTAAAGAAGGCATATGGTATGCCTGCTTTCATAGGTTGGGGGTATGGAGCAAGAGTTAGGATGTCATGATGTAGCTTTATAGAACTTTGGTTGGGCTGCACTTGGAGTATTTCATGCAGTTCTGGTTGTCAATTACAGGAAGGATATGGCGGGTTTGGAAAGGGTGGAAAGGAGTTTTACCAGAATGATTCCTGGATTAGGGGGTATTGACTACAGGGAGTGGTTGGACAGACTTGGATTGTTTTCGCTAGAATGCCAGAGGTTGCAAGGAGACCTGATAGAAGTATGTAAAATGATGAGAGGCATAGATAGGGTAGACAGTCAGAACCTTTTTCCCAGGATGGAAAAAAATCAAATACTAAAGGACAGAGCTTTAAGCTGAGAGGGGCAAAGTTTTAAAGGAGGTCTGGGGAACAAGTTTTTTTCCGCAGAGGGTGGCAAGTGTCTGGAACGTGCTGCCAGCGGTGATAGATAGAGCTCTTAAAGATAGCGGAGTCAGGGGGTATGGGGAGAGGGCAGGAACGGGGTGCTGATTGTGAATGATCAGCCATGATCACATTGAATGGCGGTGCTGGCTCGAAGGGCTGAATGGCCTACTCCAGCACCTATTGTCTATTTGGCCTGAAACATTAATTATTCACTACTCCACATATGTCGGCCAACCTGAAGATTATTTCCAGCATTTACCATTTTTGTTCCACATGTGCCCACTATGAATCAGGAAAATCTTGTCTCCAACTCAGTGAATGGAATGGAATGGAATGGTAGGTACATGATGCCCCCAGCACCATTTCTACCAACCTCACCTTACACCAGTTATGTATTAGTATTAGTTTAGTTTATTGTCACGTGTACCGAGGTACAGTGAAAAGCTTTTGTTGCGTGCTAACCTGTCAACAGAAAGACGATACATGATTACAATTGATACAATCAATCTATTTAAAGTGTATAGGTACATGATCAAGGATAGCCCGAGGATCATCAAAGAGGTATATAGTAGTTCAGCACTGCTCTCTGGTTGTGGTTGGATGATTCAGTTGCCTGGTAACAGCTGTTACAATTAAGCAGTCTGAATGGAAATTAATCAAAATAGGAGAATCGGGGTTCCAAACTGCTAACAACAAAAAATAGTTAGGCTCCAATTCCTTTCCTCATTTAAACAGCAGACAAATATGATGATAGCAGGCGAAAGGATTAGCCAAGAAATATGAGGCACTTGAAAGATTTAGGATTCCTTTAGGATTACATAAGAACAAAAATTGCTTCAGATTTCGAACTAATTTATTTTATAGCTAAAGATGCCGAGTGTGTTGTGTGCATCCTTCAACTGTTGGAGAATAACTGTGGAAATTATGAAGCGTGTTTGATAGAGAGTGAAGCATTTAGGATGTTGTCGCCAAACTTCTGTAATAACTGAATTGAATGAATAAAGGAAGGGAAAGGATTGTAGTCATGATGGCTGACTGGGTATCGGTGGTTTGTATGTTGCAATGATTTGTAACGGCGATGTACTCTGAGAAACTAGTTAAACTTTTGATTGGATTAGGAAAGAAAAAAAACATGGTTAAAACTATTCAATACAATGGATCAAATGCAATTGTTTTCTGCATAGCAACAGTGACTAGTGGGGTGCCACAAGGCTTGGTGCTGGGACCTCAGTTATTTACAATATATATTAATGATTTAGATGAGGGAATTAAATGTGACATCTCCAAGTTTGCGGATGACACAAAGCTGCGTGGTAGTGTGGGCTGCGATGAGGATGCTAAGTGACAGCAAGGTGACTTGGATAGGTTGGGCGAGTGGGCAGATGCATGGCAGATGCAGTATAATGTGGATAATTGTGAGGTTATCCACTTTGTTGGCAAGGACAGGAAGGCAGATTATTATCTCAATGGTGTCAGATTGGGAAAAGGGAAGGTGCAATGAGACCTGGGGTGTGCTTGAACATCAGTCACTGAAAGTAAGCATACAGGTACAGCAGGCAATGAAGAAAGCTAATGGCATGTTGGCTTTCATTGCGAGAGGATTTGAGTATAGGAGCAACGAGGTCCTACTGCAATTGTACATGGCCCTGGTGAGACCGCACCTGAAGTATTGTTTGCAATTGTGGTCTCCTAATTTGAAGATGGACATTATTGCTATTGAGGAAGTGCAGCTTTGGTTCACCAGGTTAATTCCCGGGATGGCGGAACTGACATATGATGAAAGAATGGGTCGACTGGACTTGTATTCACTGGAATTTAGTAGTATGAGAGGATTTTATAGAAACATATAAAATTCTTAAGGGATTGGACAGGCTAGATGCAGGAAAAATATTCCCAATGTTGGAGGAGTCCAGAACCAGGGGTCACAGTTTAAAATTAAGGGGTAGGCCATTTAGGACTGAGATGAGGAAAAACCTTTTCACCCAGATATTTGTGAATCTGTGGAATTCTCTGCCACAGAAGACAGTGGAGGCCAATTCACTGGATGTTTTCAAGAGAGAGTTAGATTTAGCTCTTCGGGCTAAAGGAATCAAGGGATATGAGGAAAAAGCAGGAATGGGGTACTGATTTTAGATGATGCTGGCTTGAAGGACCGAATGGGCTACTCCTGCACCTATTTTTCTATGTTTCTATGTTAAATCTACTTCCAAGCAACTTCATTGGCACAAAGCACTTTAGAAGATCTGAGGCAGCGAAAGACACCATGTTAATGGATGTCTTTCTTTCTAGAATGCTATATGTCGAGACCTTTGAACTGAGTCACTCAGAGGCTAAAGGTTTATTCAGAATAGAAAATTTATACAAAACAAGAACAGTGCAAAAACACTTAGAATCATAGTCATAGAGTAATACAGTGTGAAAACAGGCCCTTTGGCCCAACTTGCCCACACAGGCCAACATGTCCCAGCTACATTACTCCCACCTGCCTGCACTTGGTCCAGACCCCTCCAAACATGCCCTAACCATGTGTAGGAAAGAATTGCAGATGCTGGTTTAAATCGAAGGTAGACACAAAATGCTGGAGTTACTCAGCGGGACAGGCAGCATCTCTGGAGAGAAGGAATGGGTGACGTTTCGGGTCGAAGAAGGGTCTCAACCCGAAACGTCACCCATTATTTCTCTGCAGAGATGCTACCTGTCCCTTTGAGTTACTCCAGCATTTTGTCTCTGCCTGTCCTATCCATGTACCTGTCTAACTGTTTCTTAAACGTTGGAATAGTCCCAGCCTCAACTATATCCTTTGGCAGCTTGTTCCATACACCAACCACCTTTCCGATATTCTCAGCCTCTATACATTTATTAGTGTTATATTCAGTAGTGTTCGCAAATTATCCTTATGTCAAGCACCCTCGCCATTCATGTGGCCCCCTGGGGTGACATTCCTTCCCTAGTTTGAGGGGCGTCTCCACCAGTCCCTGCCCTTCAATGTCCAGCAGCAGAAGGACCCTAGACTGTGGTCCTCCCCCACAGAGCCTTGGCAACCAAGCTTCAGTGCGTCCCTCAGCACGTACTCCTGCAGTCTGGCACAGGTCAGTCGGCAGCGTTCCTTGATGGACATCTCTCCGTTGGGAGATTAATAAATTGCAGACGGACCAACGGGCATCTTTCACCGAGCTGATGATCTTCCAGCAGCACAATGTCTATCTCCGAATGTATCCCAGAGACAGTCCATAAATCGGAGAGTCCTCTATTACGGGACTGTCAGGATAAACCATGATAAGGACACTTGCATCATTGTCCAGACTGTCTTTGCAAATTCACAATCTGCAAAGAGGTGGGCAACCGTCTCCTCTCCATAGCAGCCGTCCCGAGGGCAGTGTGCACTGGTAGTGAGGTTCTGACAGTGTATGAAGGATCAGACTGGGAGGGCTCCCCACACCGCCAGCCAAACCAGGTCATGATGCTTGTTGGTGAGTTCTGGCAATGAGGCATTTCACCAGACAAGCTGGGCAATCTACTCTTGGAACCATACCACAGGATCCACAAGAGTCATTTCCCTGCAGGATACCCTGTGCTGACCACTGCCTGATGGACGTGGTCAAAGGTGTTGGCCCTGGTCCAGGAGAACCTTTCCACAAATGACAGATGATGCGGCAATGTCCAGCTGACTGGCACATTGCATGGCATCTGCGCCAGGCCCATCCTTGGCAACACCGGGGACAGGTAGAACCTCAGCAGATGGTGACACTTAGTGCCCATGTGCTTTGGCTCTACGCTACACCTGATGCAGCCACACACAAAGGTGGCCATCAGGATGAGGGTGACGTTGGGTACGCTTTTGCCCCCATTGTCTAACGATTTGTGCATGTTTGAATCCCAGGTGAATTGGAAAACAGTCCAAGTGATTGCCAAGGCCGAGGAGCAGGGAAACTGTCTACATTTCACAAGTACAGCAAAGTACTCACTCTTGATGACTAAATTCATCTTTTCTTAAATTTATCAAAATAAACCTTATTCAGAATAAAAAATATATACTGTACACAACAATAAATGTGCAAAACATTTCCCAACATTCTCGGAGGCTATACATACATTCATTAGCACTGTTCACAGAAATATCCTTATTCCCAGCATCCTCCCCACTCATGTGGCCCCCTGGGGTGACATCACCTCCCTCGTTTGTGGGGCGTCTCCACCACACCCTGACCCCAATGTCCAACAGCTGAAGAACCCTAGACTGTGGGTTCCCCCCCACAGAGCCTTGGCATCGGCTGCACCAAGCTTCAGTGTGACCTTCGGCACGTACCGCTGCAGACAGGAATGGGCCAGTTGACAACATTCCCTGATGGACTTGTCGCCAGGGAATGTTATCGACTGGTGACTAAAATCATCTTTATTCGTCGAGAAATAGACATTCTCGACAGAATCTCCCAAATGCAAAATTTATCAAGTTTTTATACTCTTAAGATCAAAGATGACAGCTGCTGATACAATGTAATTTAAACAGCTACAATGATATTATTTACTTTGCTATTTTGAGTCTGACAAAGGGTTCCATTGAATTACACATTTACAATGTAGCTGACAAGATACCTTTGAATGTTCCAATACCTATTCTGGTTCAAAGTAATTCATATAGATCGCCTCAAAGCTTCTGAAGACTAGGAACCCAGACACCCAAACAGTGTTGTGAAGGCTGCTTTCCTGAATACATAAATACCCCAATTATTGATAGGTAAATATGTCCATGACCATAGATAGACACAAAATCTCTGGAGAGAAACAATGTGTGACATTCAGACTGTCTGAAGACGGGTCTCGACCCGAAACGTCACCCATTCCTTATCTCCAGAGATGCTGCCTGTCCCGCTTGGTTACTCCATCATTTTGTATCTATCTTCAGTTTAAACCAGCATTTACAGTTCCTTCCTACACATGTCCATGACCATGTTTGATGTGCCAAATAACAAATAAGTCTGGTCTGGAAGCATCCTTCATCTCTATCACAGTGGTGTGAAATAATTTAAGACAAAGGTTTCTGGTTTGATGTAAGACATTCAGATGATTTATACCAGAATGAGTCATGGTCATGCAGGTGGACTCCTGGCCTGTTTTCAGAACTGTTCTTTGAATTTCAACTGTGGGAGAGTGTGATTCCCACATTGGCCTCATTATTAGCATTGACAGGTTATTATTGTCACATGTTCGGGATGTAGTGAAAAAGCTTTGTTTGCATGCTATCCAATCCAATCAGATAATACGAGACATGAATACAATCAAGTCAAACACAAGTACAACAGGTAGACCAAAGAGGATAATTCCATAGTGGAGAATATTATTTCTCAGATTGTAGCAAAACAGATCCAGAGAAAAATTCCAATGTCCGCAATGAGGTAGGCCTAACTTGTGGAGGCACCTGATCTGAAGTCTGATAACTAACGGGAAGAAGCTGTTGCTGAGTCTGGTGGTACATGCTTTCAAGCTTTGGTATTTTCTGCCCAATGGGAGTGGGGAAAAGATGGGATAACTTGGTTGGAAAGGATCTTGATTACGTTGGTTTACGCTAATTATATTGGAGCCCAAAGAACTACTGTGGAAGTAAATCATCCTCAACCCTGAGGTTATGGAATAGTACTAAGTCACCCTCGATCCTGGGCTTATGCCTCAGTAGAAGATGTTGTTATAAACTGGTATGCAGAGCATATTGATGCAAGCAGGAAAACAGGAGGTGTTAAACATGCATGCCAGGAAAACAAGGCAGAACTATTCCATTTGCCATGATTTAAACGAGCAGCAATTGTCAGCAGAGCATCAAAAAATCATCATCCACACTTGAAAGATCCAAACCTCAAGATACTGTCATGATTACAAGAATCAAGAGGAAGAGATTTTGAGAACACACAGATGACTGCTGTTCTAAGCTCAGACAAATTGGTGCATCTTATGAACAGATGTGTGGAGCAGTGGTATGCTTGAAAAAGCACAGAAACATCCTGTTGCCATTTGTGCCAGCAGCAATTACATGCCATCACATAGTCCAGGAGAAATGACAGTAAATGCTGCTTTTGAAATAAATTCTATTAAACCAGATGTAGTGCATGAGAATCAGTCCCTATAATAACTAGGTAGAAACAAAATGCTGGAGTAACTCAATACAATACAATGCAATATATCTTTATTGTGATTGTACAGGGGTACGAGATTGGGAATGCGCCTTCCATACGATGCAATAAATTAATTAGCTAATCAGTATAAATTTATACAACCCAGTGAAACAAAATTAGAAACAGTTTTAAAACAGTATAAAGTTCAAGTAGGTCTGTGCCGGTTCACTGTGTGCTGTTCATTGACTTTAGTTCAGCATTCAACACAATAGTCCCCAGAAGACTGGTTGAGAAGCTGCTGGAACTGGGGCTTAGCACCCCTCTGTGTGCCTGGGTCCTGGACTTTCTCACTGCCAGGCCCCAAGTGGTCAGGATGGGGGAACACACATCTAGCTCCCTCACCCTGAACATAGGATCCCCCCAGGGCTGCGTCCTTAGCCCCCTACTGTACTCCCTGTACACACATGACTGTGAGGCCAGGTTCAGCTCAAACTCCATCATCAAGTTTGCTGATGACACTGTGGTGGTGGGCCGGATCTCCAACAACGATGAGAAGGCCTACCGGGAGGAGGTGGCTGATCTGGCACTCTGGTGTCAGGACAATAGCCTCCTCTTGAATGTCACTAAAACAAAGGAGCTGATTGTGGACTTCAGAAGGGCTAAACATCCAAGGACGTACACGCCACTCGAGATAAATGGGTCTATTGTGGATAGGGTGAGCAGTTTCAAATACTTGGGAGTCCGCATCGCAGAGGATCTGACGTGGGCAACGCACATTGCCGCACTGGTGGGTAAGGCTAAGCAGCGCCTTTTCCACCTTAGACAACTGAGGAAATTCAGAGTGTCGCTGAGGATCCTTCATTGCTTCTACTCTGGGGCTGTAGAGAGCATCCTGTCCGGCAACATTACAGTCTGGTTTGGGAACAGCTCTGCCCAGGACAGGATGGCCCTGCAGAGAGTAATGCGTTCGGCAGAACGCACCATGGGAACTACACTCGTCCCCCTGCAGGACCTATACATCAGGAGGTGCAGATCCAGAGCAAGCAAGATCATGAGGGACCCCTGCCACCCCAGTAACGGACTGTTCCAGATGCTACGATCAGGCAAACGTCTCCGCTGTCACGCTGTGAAAACGGAGAGGATGAGACGGAGCTTCTTCCCACAGGCCATCAGGACTGTCAACTTTTATAATCCCAGAGACTACATTTTTGTCGACACTTTTTGTGCTATGTTTAGTAACTTATTAACTTTATTTATATGCTGTAACTGTAATTCTTTTTGTGCACAACCCGCAGGCATTGCCACTTTCATTTCACTGCACATCGAGTATGTGTATGTGACAAATAAATTTGACTTGACTTGACCATCCGGCTCAGCAGGACCGGTTCGTAGCAGCTATGGCCCTGTGGATGAAGCTGTTCCTGAGTCTGGAGGTGCGGGCATAGAAGGCCTTGTAGCGTCTGCCCGATGGTAGAATTTCGAACAGACTATTGCAGGGGTGTGAGGAGTCTTTGTAAATGCTGGTGGCTTTTCTGAGGCATCGTGTGTTGTAGATGCCCTCCAAGGCTGGTAGCTGTGTTCCGATAGTCTTCTGAGCTCTATGGACTACCCGCTGAAGAGCTCTCCTCTCTGCCTCCGTGCAGCTGAGATACCACACAGGGATGTCATGCGTTAGGATGCTCTCTATGATGCAGCGGTAGAAGGTCGTCAGCAGCTGTTGGGGCAGACCAGACTTTTTCAGTGTTCTCAGGTAGAACAGTCGTTGCTGTGCCTTCTTGACCAGCACAGCAGTGTTATTGGACCATGTGAGATCCTCCAAAATGTGAGTGCCCAGGAACTTGAAGCTGAACACTCTCTCCACACTGTCCCCATTGATAAAGATCGGGGCGTATTCCCCGTTGTGTGACCTACGGAAGTTGATGATCAGCTCCTTGGTCTTGGAGGTGTTTAGGGACAGGCTGTTATCAGAGCACCAGTCCGCCAGGTTCTGCAACTCCGCTCTGTAGTTTGTTTCATCCCCGTTGGTGATCAGCCCGATCACGGTTGTGTCATCTGCGGGTCAGGCAGCATCTCAGGAGAGAAGGTATGGGTGACGTTTTGGGTCGAGACCCTTCTTCAGACTGCTGAGTTACTCCAGCATTTTGTGTCTACCTTCGATTTGAACCAGGATCTGCAGTTATTTTCCTGCCTATTGTAACTAGTAAGCCCCCTGCAACTTGCTTGTTCTATACAAGAATGTTTCTCCTGTAACTTAGAGAGCAGTGAATAGTAAAAAGCATGCATAATTAATAAATCTATGTCATACAAGAGACAATTCCAATCGCAAAACACATGAACGATCTAAGTATTCTAGATTTTGATAAATCAGGTCACTTTTTTTACATCATGCAGTGGATAGGACTTGGTTTGGTGAACTTTTGTAACTTTGTCAGCGCCAAAACGTGGCGACACTTGTATACTGCCTAGGTGAGTGAGGTCTGCTGTATGATGTTACTGGGTTGTATGCAAAACAAAGCATTTCACTGCACCTAGCTAGGTACATGTGACAATAAAGTATCATTGAATCATTAAATCATTGTATTTGTCCCCTGCATGAACCTTTTTTTGCACTTTACCTTATTCCCCCTTTTCCTTTTTCCTTTTGTTGTTTTCATTTTCGCCGTGATTTATTTATATATTTGATTTGATAGCATCGATATGGAAGCGACATTCAAAATCTCGTTGTACTTGTACAATGACAATAAAGGATATTGTATTGTATTGACATTGTATTGTAATAAGTCATTTTAATCAAGTCCTGAAATTTTCCAATTTCAGGTAACTAACCTACTAACAATACCTCCCCCCCTCCCCTCTTCCTCTTCCATGTGCCCCACATGAATTCACACCCACTGCCCCATTTACCCTTCTTCCTGTCCCCTTCCACCGATATTCCTTCCTCTGGCTTCACAATGTGCACCATTTCTATCCACATCTCACAATTTTTGCCTCTTCATTTCTGGTCTTTGTCCAATCATTTACCTATCAAAATCTATCTTCACCTGTATCCACCTATCACTTCTAAGATTTGTCCTGCCCCCACCTCTCTTCCCACTTTCTCCCCCCCCATCACCACAACCAGACTGAAATGTCACCAATTCATTTTTTCCAGAGATTGTGTCTGACTTGCTGAGCTACTCCAGCACTTTGTCTTTTTTCTCCAAGGCTAGTCAAATCAAGCCTATTGTTTTATATATATATTCTTATCAGAGGTTTTGGGGAAAAGGCAGGAGAATGGTGTTAGGAGGGAGAGATAGATCAGCCATGATTGAATGGCAGACTAGACTTGATGGGCCGAATGGCCTAATTCTATCCTATCACGTATAGGTATGTGTGTGTGTATATATGTATGTGTGTATATATGTATATGTATATGTATATGTATATGTATATGTATACGTATATGTATATGTAAATGTAAATGTAAATGTAAATGTAAATGTATATGTATATGCATATGTATATGTATATCATAAGATCATAAGTGATAGGAGTAGAACTAGGTCATTCGGTCCATCGTCTTGGCATCAATTATATATATATATATATATATCATTACCTATTCCTTCTCTCCAGAGATGCTGCCTGACCTGCTGAGTTACTCCAGCATTTTGTGTCTACCTTCTATATAAAATTATATATATATAATTAAATATATATAATTACATTGTATAATATTCAAATCATACATAAATATATTACATTGAATAACTATTACTATGATATATTTGATGAGGATTATTGTGAAAATAAATGTTTTTTAAATAGGAAGAATTGCCTATTGCAGCTTAAGGATAAACGCTATGACTTAAAAATCAATTAAAATACTAAAGATACATTAGATTATACATTTAGCTTAAATTTGGTCAACAGCATTCTAATGCACAGTATTCACTTGCTCTTTTGGATTCTCCCAAGGCTGATGTAAGAAGAATTTAAAATACCAACTGAATATTCTGTTTATTCTAAGCCATTTTGTGTATGAAGGAAGTGTTTCTCTGCAGGACACCATCTGACTACAAAGATTTAGATCTAACTCTAAATTTAAATCTAAGCCTTCAATAAACTGGAGGGTTTCAGCTCCTGCCTAGGATATCATGAATGGATACAAAGAAGCTTTGCTGGCATGCTTCACACACATAATGAATGAAGTTGAACTGACATTTTATCTTTCATGACCTCCAGATATCATGAAAAGTGGTAGCCCATCAAGTTCTTTTGAGATCTTGTCATCTTCATAAAACAAAGTATCAGGTTGTTTCTACAGAAAATTCTAAAAGCAGAAAGTCTTCAAATCCTCAGTAGTGTACGCTGGATTAGAAATCAATTTCCTGCCCAGGCTCACCAATGCTGGCCCTTGCAAGTCAACTCACATGGCTGGTGTTGGGGGGAATTCAATAATGTAAAATGGAGTGTTATCACATCACTGCTTATTGTAATCAACGGAGCTTATCATTGGACAGGCAAATTATATAATATTTGTTTAAAGTTGCAATCTGTGACAAATTGCTGTTCAATACCTTTTTTAATTATCGAGAGCATGCCAAAACCTGGGGCAGGAAACTCGGGTAGGACTCATTTGTCACCGATAATTTGCTAAGCACCAGTCCAAGGTGCTTCAAGACTGGGTGAAACCCTTATGATCCCAGCTCCCAGTGCAGTAGTATACCATCCTTATGTTGATCAATTGAAAGATACAGCATGGCCCATGGAGTCCACACAGACCATTGATCACCTGTTCACACTGGTTCTATGCTATTCCTCTTTCTCATCCACTCCCGACACACAAGGGGCAATTTATAGAGGCCAATTAACCTACAAACCCACATTCCTATGGTTGGAAACTGGAGTATGCGGTCTAGTTTAGTTTAGTTTAGTTTAGTTTAGAGATACAGCGTGGAAACAGGCCTTCGGCCCATCGCGTCCGCACTGACCAGCGATCCCCGCACATTAGCACAAGCCTACACACACTAGGGACAATTAACACTTATACCCATATACAAACCTAAGCCAATTAACCTACAAACCTATATGTCTTTGAAATGTGGGAGGAAACCGAAGATTTTTTTAGATTTTTTAGATTTAGATTCTACAGCGCGGAAACAGGCCCTTTCGGCCCACTAAGTCCGCACCACCCAGCGATCCCCACACATTAACGCTATCCTACACACACCAGGGACAATTTTTTTACATTTACCCAGTCAATTAACCTACAAACCTGCACGTCTTTGGAGTGTGGGAGGAAACCGAAGATCTCGGAGAAAACCCACGCAGGTCACGGGGAGAACGTACAAACTCCATACAGACAGCGCCCGTAGTCAGGATCGAACCTGAGTCTCCGGCGCTGCATTCGCTGTAAGGCAGCAAATCTACCGCTGCGCCACCGTGCCGGAGCCAGATCTCGGAGAAAACTCAGTCGGTCACAGGGAGAACATACAAACTTCATACAGACAGCACCCGTAGTCGGGATCGAACCCAGGTCTCTGGCGCAGCAAGTGCTGTAAGGTGGCAACTCTATCACTGCGCCACCGTGCCGCAAGTCACAAAGAAAACATGCAAACTTCACACAGTAAGCAGCACCTCTAACAGCTGCGTCACTGTGTCGCCCAAAATATTTATTGTAATTAAACTGTTGCTAAAGGATTGGTGCACCAACTGAAGGATTAAAGCCTCTTCAAACTGAGTTATTCTCTTATGGTAATAGTCTTCCAATTTATTTATTTTAGAAAGTGCTTAAACTTTATGTTAATAATGAAAGCAGAGGGAGGATATAAACCATTGTGCTGTCAGAAGGATGATGGTGATACATTTGTGTTAAATGCAGAGAGAAGAGAAATATCTAAGAAGCAATTCTCATCTTAAAAAACACTGTTGCCACATAAGTGGAGGTGACATTTTCCAGTCGGAGGAGTTGACACAATCCACAGTCTACTGCAAGGTACCAACCATTGAACATGCAATCATTGAACATGCCAAGTAATTTCCCTGTTGGAGTAATGGCAATAGAAAATAAATTTGAGAAACTTAATATCTTCATTACACAGTTCGTCACATTTGTTTCACACAACGTCCGTAGAAATAATAATCAATCTCTCTTTTGTGTGGCAGATTTGGCACTTGTTCAGTTTAGTCCATTTCTGTTGTGAGAAACTGTTTAGCAGTTAAAATTAAGATTATATGCTCGGTACATGCTCAGGACCAAAGGAATTAGTGGCTGTTTTGAGCAACAACAAAATGAATCCAGAGATTTCAGAATAAGAAGATCAAGAGCATTAAAGGTTCAGAACTGTTTGTGAATGCCGCCTCTTGATTTCCTGATGCACTACCACAAGGCACAGCTCTGAGAGAGCTGGATTTACTGCAGAGCAGCATCAGTTGAGCAAAGAAGCTGTAACAGACTTGTGCGACTTGATGTAGGACAATCTGCAACAGAGGTCAACAAGAGCAACAACACTCTCTGTGGAGATCAAGAAAGCTGCTGGTCTGAATTCTGATGCCCAGTACCTTTAAGGAGCTCACCAACTCTGAATGAAAGCAGTTGCTATAAACCATGAGCATTCTGTGCAGGAAGTATATGTACCATTGATTCAGGTCAGCGAAGACATTGTGTACATCCGAGATAAAGCAAAATACAGCAATGCTGTATACAGCAAATACTCCATCATCAAGTTTGCTGATGACACTGTGGTGGTGGGCCGGATCTCCAACAACGATGAGAAGGCCTACCGGGAGGAGGTGGCTGATCTGGCACTCTGGTGTCAGGACAATAGCCTCCTCTTGAATGTCACTAAAACAAAGGAGCTGATTGTGGACTTCAGAAGGGCTAAACATCCAAGGACGTACACGCCACTGGAGATAAATGGGTCTATTGTGGATAGGGTGAGCAGTTTTAAATACTTGGGAGTCCGCATCGCAGAGGATCTGACGTGGGCAACGCACATTGCCGCACTGGTGGGTAAGGCTAAGCAGCGCCTTTATCACCTTAGACAACTGAGGAAATTCAGAGTGTCTCTGAGGATCCTTCATTGCTTCTACTCTGGGGCTGTAGAGAGCATCCTGTCCGGCAACATTACAGTCTGGTTTGGGAACAGCTCTGCCCAGGACAGGATGGCCCTGCAGAGAGTAGTGCGTTCGGCAGAACGCACCATGGGAACTACACTCGTCCCCCTGCAGGACCTATACATCAGGAGGTGCAGATCCAGAGCAAGCAAGATCATGAGGGACCCCTGCCACCCCAGTAACGGACTGTTCCAGATGCTACGATCAGGCAAACGCCTCCGCTGACACGCTGTGAAAACGGAGAGGATGAGACGGAGCTTCTTCCCACAGGCCATCAGCACTGTCAACTTTTATAACCCCAGAGACTAAATTTTTGTCGACACTAATAGTAACTTATTAACTTTATTTATATGCTATAACTGTAATTCTTTTTGTGCACAACCCGCAGGCATTGCCACTTTCATTTCACTGCACATCGTGTATGTGTATGTGACAAATAAATTTGACTTGACTTGACTTGAATCTGAAACAGAAACACAAAATGCAGGAAATACTCAGCATCAGTACAGAGTGAAAACAGCAATCTTTCTGACAATAATGCTGCCTGACCCACTGAGTAACACCAGCAATTTGTGTCTATCTTCGGTATAAACCACTGTACTGAAACTGCGCTCCTCAAAATCACAAACGACATTCTCCTCTCCTCCGACGCTGGCAACCTCAACATCCTCATCCTACTTGACCTCAGCGCCGCCTTTGACACCATAAATCACTCCATTCTCCTCACCCGACTTGAAACCTCCCTTAACATCACCGGCACAGCCCTATCCTGGTTCAAATCTTACCTCTCTGACAGACACCAGTTCATCTCCATTAACAACTGTAAATCCCCCACCGCTCCCCTCCCCCCTAAGGTGTCCCCCAAGGCTCAGTCCTTGGCCCCCTCCTCTTCATCCTCTACCTGTTCCCCCTTGGTCAATTAATCCGCCGTCATGGTCTCAACTTCCACTGCTTCGCCGATGATATCCAGCTCCTCATCTCCACCAAGTCAATCTCCCCCACCACACACTCTACACTGACAAACTGCATCACTGAAATAAAATCTTGGCTTCAATCAAATTTCCTCAAACTCAATTGCAACAAATCTGAAATCATCATCATTGGTCCAAAAACACTCACCAAATCCACCCAAAACTTCATCCTCAACATTGATGGTCTCCCAGTATCCACTTCCCCTCACATCCGGAATCTTGGAATCATCTTTGATCAAACCCTCTCCTTCGACAAACACATCAAACACATCACAAAGACAGCCTTCTTCCACCTCAAAAACATTGCCCATCTCCGTCCATCCCTCTCCTCCACAGCTGCAGAAACCCTCATCCACGCCTTCATCACCTCCCGTCTGGACTACTGCAACAGCCTCTATGGCGCACCCTCAAAAATCATCAGTAAACTTCAATACATTCAAAACTCCGCTGCCCGTCTACTCACCCACACCCCGATCCGTGACCATATCACCCCCGTCCTTTACAAACTCCACTGGCTCCCCATCCCCCAGAGAATCCAGTACAAAATCCTCCTCATAACCTACAAAGCCCTCCATAACCTGGCCCCATCCTACCTGACCGACCTCCTCCACAGGCACACACCCACCTGCACCCTCGGCTCTGCTGCTGCCAATCTCCTATCTCCCCACATCCGGACCAAACTCAGATCCTGGGGGGACAGGGCTTTCTCCATCGCTGCTCCCACCCTATGGAACTCACTACCCCGAACCGTTAGAGACTCCTCCACACTCACCACATTCAAAACATCGCTGAAGTCTCACCTGTTCAGCACTGCCTTCAACCACTGAAGGTCACCTCACCTTCTGTCTCCTTTCTCTATTCGTTTACTTATTTACTTATTTATCTATTTATTCATTTCCCTATGTTCTCTAAATCTCTGTAAAGCGTCTTTGAGTATATGAAAAGCGCTATATAAATAAAATGCATTATTATAAACCAGCATCTGCAGTTCCTTCCTAGACAGTAATGTTTCTGACTTCTACAAAATCACTTCCCAATCCTGCCATTCCTATTTGTAGAAACAGGCACATCAACCCAATTTATCCATGCTATGGTCTATTCCTATCCCCTATCTTATAAATTTACAAATGAATGACGTACTGCATTACTATGCTGCTGCAAGTAAAATTTACACGGTTCCATTTTTGGTACTTCAGACAATTAAACACGCTTGACGTCACTTGATTCTTGGTTACTCTTGTCAGCAGGTCGGACAACATCTCTGGAGAACATGGACAGGTGACGTTTCAGGTCAGGACCCTTCTTCAGATGCAAAATAGATCTAGCCACAGGTGAGGTTCCAGAGAACTGGAGACTGGCTAATGTTGTTTTTTAATTTACGAAGGAAAATAGAGAGAATTCAGGGAATTATAGGAGAGTGATCTTCGTGTCAGTGGTAGGGAAGCTATTGGAGAGGATTCTTCAGGATAGGATTACTCCCATATGGAAGGGAATGAGTTAACTGTGCTGGAGTAATTCAACGGGACAGGCAGCATCTCTGGAGAACATGGATAGGTGTCGTCAGCTTGCCAGAAACGTCACCTATCCATGTTCTCCAGAGATGCTGCTTGTCCCGCTGAATTATTCCAGCACTTTGTGTCTTCTTTTGTAAACCAGCATCTGTGTTTCTTTGTTTCTACTCTTGACTCTTGTTTACTTTTATTGCTCAAACTGCACTTTAATTTCTGAACCTAAAAATATTTCAGAAACTAGCTATGCCATTATTAATTTAAGCTCTCCTGGTGTGGTCTTCTTTTTGCTAGGTCAAATGCATAAAATGCTACATGTTCATTGAGATAGACACAAAAAGCTGGAGTAACAGCGGGACAGACAGCACCTCTGGAGGGAAGGAATGGGTGACGTTTCGGTTTGAGACACTTTTTCTGTCTGAAGAAGTGTCTCGACCCAAAACGCCACCCATTCCTTCTCTCCAGAGATGCTGCCTGTCCTGCTGAGTTACTCCAGCTTTTTGTGTCTCTCTTTGGTTTAAACCAGCATTTGCAGTTCCTTCCTACACATGTTCATTGAGGTACCTGTTTTATCCCAAAAAACTAAAGGCCATTACCAGTTTCCCCTGACCATTGAAAATCAGGTAGCTCATGCAATTTACAAAACTGTCAACAACTATTTTTATACATAAGATATTTGATCTAACAAAGCTGCTTCAAAGCACTAAGGATCATTTTAATCCGCAATTATTACATTTCAACTGTTCATATCACTTGTGAGGATAAATTGTTTTTATCCTGGTCTTTCTCTTCAGATTCAGTGAAATTGGTATTAAAAAACAAATGCTGGCAGTCAAAGTACTAAAACTGGACTCTCTCATCCTTACGGATTGTGCAGAATAATCAACACAATCTGCATCGTGAAGACTAAATTCCCCAAATCGAACCCTCCAACTAATACTTTATCCTTTTGTCCAATGCCTCACCTACATCTAGCAGGTACTTACATGTGTGCTTATTTTGACTATTCCCACCCATTCAACACCTTTCCAGTCACCCAATACTGTCAAACATACCATTTACCATTATTGCCATGTTTCTGTTAGTTATCTATGTCTCTGGATGCTAACATATTATTTCCAATGGTACAAGTTCTTACCTTGATCATTATCCTGTTATGCAGCACCTATTGAAGGGTTATCGGGAATCTAAGTATACTACATCTACTGGTCCCCCTTTATCCACCCTGATTGGTACATTTGAGGAATTATAATATATTTGTCAAAGATGATTTCGGTTTCAATAAACAATGTTGACTTTGATGATTGGATTTTCAGTTCCTGAACATGTTGCTGCTACTTTAATAAGGAATGTTTTGCAGCGCGGGAGACACGGGTTCAATCTACGGGTGCTGTCTGTACGGAATTTGTTCATTCTCCCCATGCCCGCATGGGTTTTCTCCGAGATCTTCGGTTTCCTCCCACACTCCAAAGACGTACAGGTTTGTAGGTAAATTGGCTTGGTAAATGTAAAAATTGTCCTGAGTGTGTGTCGGATAGTGTTAATATGTGGGGATTGCTGGTCGGAGGTTGATCAGAGATAGTTAGATTCTTGATTAGTACAGGTGTCAGAGGTTATGGGGAGAAGGCAGGAGAATGGGGTTAGGAGGGAGAGATGGATCAGCCATGATTGAATGGTGGGGATGACTTGATGGGCCAAATGGCCTAATTCTACTCCAATCACTCACAACCTTATGATTTATGACCTAATTAGCCACCTCCTTCACAGCCCTGGCTAAAAAAAACACGCCTCAGTCATTTGCTAGCCCTGCCAGAATTGGTACTACTGGCATTGGTTTTATAAGAGGTGGCCAAAGCGTGAACTAGCCAAAGATTGGACTATTTCCATCTGCCTTGCCTTCGTTGGAAGGTATTGATACAGCAGGGATTGGGTGGAAACCTGATGAGCATGAAATCCATCCCTGCTCCTTTCCTTGCCAAGTGATATCCAAAGTACACCCTAAGGCATGTTTCCACATAACAAGGCTGAGATCATGAGTCAAACAGAGCAAAGTTAATGCTTTGTATTGCTTCAATGTACTGTTTAATCACAATGTCTTTACCATTAATTCTGAAAATCCTTTAGACCTTATCTTCAACATACATTTGATTCATCTAACAGTGCACGTTTAACACTGAGGTGAGGATTAATTTTAATGTGCTGCATTAATAGTTTCAGTGCAAGTGAGTCGCGCTCAAGAGAGTTTTTAAAAGTGTGCAGATACCAATTCCTGCAGTCTGAAGGCAATTCTCCACCAATCATCCTAGGTACCTAATAGACTGTGACAAGAGATGGAGCGAAGGAGCAGCCATCACTAGCAGCAGGCAGCCATTGTTCAGCAAGAGAAATGGGCTGCCTGCCACCTGACTGGCCATGAACAGATAACGCACAGACCCTCAGAGTACACTGTCACCCCACCCCACAGCACATCATTCATCACCACCACCCACACCATGCACGTACTCTGAAATACTTCCCTCTGCAGTTGTTGGCACTGTATCACTTTACTTTCAGCGCTAGAATCAACAAATGTGACATATGTATTATGAATCCAGCTCGTCAGAAGATAATGTAATAATTACACAAAAACATTGTGGATTAAGAAGAATCACATAGCATGTAAAAACAAATATATTTGCCGATTTAATAATCCAGCAAGATAACCTGCTGTCTTGATGCCCAGCTTCATTTTACTTTGCAAAACTGGAATCAATTAGATGTATAGGATCATATTCCACAGAGTTAGGCCCTTCGGCCCAACTCATCCACACCAACCAAGATGCCTCATCTAAGCTAGTCCCATGTGTCAGTGTTTGGCCCATATCCCTCTAAACCTTTGCTACCCCTGTATGTGTCCAAGTGTCTTTTAAATGCTCTTATAGTACCCACCTCAATTACTTCCTCTGGCAGCTCGTTCCAAATACCCACCACTCTCTTGAGTGAAAAATTTGCCTCTCAGGATCCAATTAAATCTTTCCCCTCTCACTGCAAACATATGTCCTCTTGTTCTTCATTCTCCGACCTTGGATAATAGTCTTTGCATTCACCCTTTTTTTAAATTCCCTCATGATTTTATACATCTCTGTAACATCACCTTTCAGCTTCTTGTGGTTCACCTCTTCTAATTTAATTTTGTGTAAATTGAAAGAGAAAGTGCTATATTGCTTTGGCTGAATTACTAGAGGGTATTTTAGGTTTAAAGTAACAATAATCAAACACCAATATTGGTTTCTTTCACAAATTCACAAAACGTCACACAGAAGATAAACGATGATGAACAGGAGCATTGCTTCATAAACTAGTGAGTATCAGGGGACCAAATAACCCAAAGGATTAAGGACGTTTTAGTATACGAACAGTTAAAGTGGTTAGAGGTCAATTATTCCGTTTATAGATCATACTTTTGCAACAGCAAGGAACCCTTTAAATTTACGAGAGAAATAATTCAAGATCATGAGTTTGTATTTGTCTTGCTCAATAGATATTAACCAGAACAATGAAATCTTTACCTGCTGCAGCTTTATTGGCATGTTAGATGCACCTAGAACGACAAATAAATATGCAATAAGTCATCAATTAGCCAAAGTAAACCAGATCATGATGGTGCAAAAACCCAAATATGTAGAGTAACGATGCAGTGCAAAATCTGCAGTGATTTATTGCTGAGGCTGGGTAGTGGTTAAGGTTGTGCAGGGTGGATTATGTTTTGAAAAGGGAGAAGACTCGACCTTGCAGGATGGCACTAAATTGGAGTAAGGCAAAAGCAGGAGCTGGGGCAGTTGTTATTTAAGCAAGTCCACATCTGACGTGGGAGTTGCATGGAGCCCAGTCGATCGGCTCAGAACCGACATGTTCCAATACCCAGGAGGAATAAGGATGGCAAAGTAAGGGAACCTTACAATCTCAAGTCCAAACAATAAATACGCGGTTCATATTACTCCAGTACAAATGGATAATGAGACTATATATGACTCCTGTTTTACTGCATCGTATTAACCCTAATACGCCTGATCTGTGTATCAAATGTGGTGTACATGAAGGTAGCTTGTTTCATTGCCTTTGGGAATGCCCCACCATCCAAGAGTACTGGAAGGAGATAATTAACAGCTTTATCTATTGCCACAAAAGAGAAGCTTCCACTCTGTCCTAAACTTTGTATTTTCGGGTGTTTTCCAGCAAGCTGTAAACTTAACAATACAGATAAGAAGATGGTTATATTTTGTCTGCTTGAAGCTAAACATAAAATTGCTTTGTCATGGAAATCAGTTTATAGACCAAACAAGCAAAGTTGGGTTGATGGATTACTGCAGTGTCTTGCTTTGGAGAAACTTACATATATAGTTAAGGGGAAATATGACACTTTTGAAAAGATTTGGGGCTCGTTTATGAAATTTCTGGAGGGGAAAGATTTTTCTGAGGCCTTGTAATGAACTGCTGACTGTCTTTATTTTCATTGTGATTATTGTCTGGTTGGGTTATTAAAGGTGGGAGCAGTTTGTATGTGTATATGTGTATGTGTGTATATGTATATATATATATATATATATATGTATGTATATGTATATATATGTGTGTATATATATATGTATATATATGTATGTAGATATGTACTATAGCAGAAACGTGCCTTACTTCCTTTACATTTAAAATGCCTTTAGGTGCCTAAAAGTGACCTTGCTGTTGATGTGCCTTGTTATGGTATGTTATTTTATGTTATGTTAAATGTTTTTGTATGTTATTTGAAAAAACAATAAAAATAATATTTTTTTTTAAAGTAAGGGAACCTTGGATGACTAAATTTGGAAATATCGTCAAAAAGGAAAAGGAACCGCACGCAATATTTAAGAGGATTGTTCAGACAGGACCTTTGAGGAATATAAAGAAAGGAGGAAAAAAACTCAAGCAGGTGAATAGAGGGACCTAAAGGGGCCATGAAATGGCTTTGGCGAGTCGGATTACAGAAAATCACGAAGCTTTTTAAACCTAGATTAAAAACAAAAGGGTAACCAGGGAGAAAGTAGGACCACTCTAGGATCTAGGGAATTATAGGACAGTGAGCCTCAGTGGAAGGGAAGCTATTGGAGATAATTCTTCAGGGTAAGATTTACACCCATTTGGAAGAGAATGGGTTAATTTGGAACAGTAAGCATGGCTTTGTGCATGGCAGGTCATACCTTACCGACGATCATTTTTGAGGAGGTGGCAGTGGTGATCAATGAGTTCAGTGGATGTTGTCTACATGGATTTTAGTAAGGCCTACATCACCAGAGACCTGGGTTTAATCCTGACTATGTGTGTTGTCTGTACACAGTTTGTACATTCTCCCCACGGCCTGGGAATTTATCCAGAATCTTATCCAGGATTTCCGGTTTCCTCCCACACTCCAAAGACATACAGGTTTGTAGGGTAATTGGCTTGGTATAATTGTAAATTATCATATAGTGTAAGTGTGCGGTGATCGCTGGTCGGCGCGGACTTTTCGCGGATACATAGATGAGTTTGGGGGAGGAGCAAGTGAACCTCTGCCTCACCTGGAAAGTCCAGAGGAGGTTGACCAGTATGATGTGTAAGAAGGAACTGCAGATGCTGGTTTACACTGAAAATAGACACAAAATGTAGGTGCAACTCAGCGGTCAGGCAGCATCTCTGAAGAAAATGAATAGGTGACGTTTCGGATAGAGACAGTTCATCAGACTGTGAGTCAGGGAGGGGGAAACTAGAGGTACAAGAATGATACCTGGATTAGGGGATATTAACTATAGGGAGAGATTGGACAGATTTGGATTGTTTTCTCTGGAATGCTGGAGTTTGCAAGGAAACCTGAAATAACTCTACCACAACTAGAGAGCAGCCCTATCTACCTCATGGTGACCCTCGGACGATCTTTGATCGGACTTTACTGCATCTTGCATTAAACGCTATTTCCTTATCGTGTACCTGTACGCCGTGAATGGCTCGATTGTAATCATGTATTGTCTTTCCCTTGACTGGCTAGCACACAACAAAAGCTTTTCACGATACGATATGATAGAAATTTATTTATCCCAAGAGGGAAATTGATCTGCCATCAGTCATAAAACACAAGATACATGAAACTATAAGTATATAAAATGATGAGAGGTATAAATTGGGTAGATAGTCTGCTCAGCACTTTTTTTTCCAAGATGGAAATGTCAAATCCTGGAGGGCATAGCTTTAAGATGAGGGGGGCAAAGTTTAAAGGAGATGTGCGGGGCAAGTTTATTTTCCACAGAGGGTGGTGAGCCCCTGGAACGCACTGATGTAGGTGGTGGTTGAGGTGGATATGATAGTGACATTTGAGAGATTATAGGATAGCCATATGGACATGCAGAGAATGGATGGATATGGATTCAGTGCCCGCACATAAGAGTTGGTCTTAGTATCATGTTCTGTGCTATACTCTATGTTCTAGAAGAACCTGATGGTTGATGAGAAGCTATTATTGAACCTGAAAATAATGGTTCTCAGCCTCTTGTACCTCCTTCCCAATGGTAGTGGTGAGAAGAGAGTGTGGCCCAGGTGTGTGGGTCTTTGATGATGTTAGCTGCCTTCTTGAGGCATCGCTTCCTATAGATCACATTGATAGGTCAGAACCTATAATGGACTGAGCAATGTCCATCACTTACTGCAACTTTTTCCTGTTCTTGAGTGTTCAAATTACAGTAACAGGCCATGATGCAACCAACCAGTATGTTCACAGTGGTACACCTGGAAGCATTCTATAGATTATTCAGCAACATGCCAAATTTACTCACATTTTTTAATGAAATAGAGTAATTGTGAGTTTTCTTTGTTATTGAGCAATGTGCTGGGCTCCAGATTGATATGCATACCCAATAACCAAAGTCTGTAGTTTCTTTTTTGCTCTGGTTTATTTTCACCCACATGTTTAGACCGTAATGTTGTATCCTTATTGTTTTGATGTGTTTATGCTTTTTTCTTAACTGTTAACTGTATGTTTGTGTTGTCATTTGTGAGCGGAGCACCAAGGCACATTCCTTGTATATGCACATACTTGGCCAATAAACTTATTCATTCATTCATTCATTCATTCATACATTCATTCATACATAGGAACCTGAAGCTCTCCACTGCTATCCTACCAATGAAGACAGGTCCATGGTCCCCCGGTTTTCCTTTCCTGAATTCAGCAATCTGCCCCTCAGTCTTGCTAATGGTGAGAACAAGATTGTTGTTCTGCGCCATTCAATCAAATTATTGTTCTCCCTCCTGTACTCTGACTAGTCATTGCCCGTCATTCGTCCAACGAGTGCAGTATCGTTGGCGAGTAGAGCTACAAGTCATGGGTATAGAGTGAACAGAACAGGGGACTGAGCACACAACCCTGAGGTGCTTCTGTGCTGATAGCCTGTGAGGAGAGGTTGTTGCTGATCTGTACTGATTGAGGTCGGCTGATGAAAAAAAAATCAAGAACATTACTTTCCGATGAGTGAAGATGCCGTTCCCTGAGTTTAGCAATGGGTTTGGTAGCAATCAGAGCTTTGATCCTTGAGCTGCAGTCAATGATCAACAGCCTCATGAACATGCACCCTTTGTTCAAGTTGTTCAATATAAAGGAGATAGCCAGCAAAATCACATACACAGTTGATCTGTTGTGGCAGTAGGCAAATGGAAGTGGGTCCTGGTCATTACTAAGACAGGAGGTGATCTCTTATGATCAGCCATTCGAAGTAGGTCATCACAATGAACGCGAGTGCTATGGGTTGGTAGTTGTTGACACATGTAGCCTTGCTCTTCTGGGGCGCCGGCATTATGGATGCCCTTTTAAAGCAGGTGGTGACCTCGGACCATAGAAGTAAGAAGTTAAAGATGTTCACGAAAGCTCTAGTCCATTGGTCTGCATAGGTTTTGAGAGTGTGGCCAGGTACACTATCAGGGATGAATGTTACCTGAGGAATGATCCTCAACAAGGATCTTCTGACTGATATCACAGGGTCATCAGGGGCTGTGGGGGCCCGTGAAGATGCATTCCTCATTATCATTTCAAAACGAGCATAGAACTCATTGAGCTCATCCAGGAGTGATTGTTCCTGTCTCGGTTTCAATTGACAGGAAGTGATGGCATGCAAGTCCTTCACAGTTTCTGAGTGTCCGACTGAGCCTTAAGTTTAGTCTGGAAGTGGCTGCTGTAAGAATCAGATAATCTGTAGTTTTAAATTCAACACGAGGCTAAGAACCATTATCTCCGGGATTAAGAACAGCTCCTTCCGATCAACTGCCAGATTCTTGAATTACCCCTAACAACCTAACTAGAAACCCTTCCTCAATCACCTTAACCCTACCGAACCATTAATTTGCATTTCAATCTTTGCACTAAAACTAGAGGGCATGCGCTTAAGGTGAGAGAGAGGAGAGATTTAAGAGGCACCTGGAGCAACTTTTTACTCAGAGGGTAGCCCGTATTTAGAATGAGCTGCCAGAGGAAGCTGTTGGGCGGCACAGTAGCGCAAAGGTAGAGTTGCTGCAAGAGACCCGGGTTTGATCCTGATTAGGGGTGCTGTATGGAGTTTGTATGTTCTCCCCGTGACCGCATGGGTTTTCTCTGGGTGCTCCGGTTTCTTCCCACACTCCAAAGGCGTACAGGTTTGTAGGTTAATTGGCTTTGGTAAAAATTGTACATTGTCCCCAATGTGTAGGATAGTACTGGTGTATAGGGATTGCAGGTTGGCGCGGACTTGGTGGGCCAAAGTGCCTGTTTCCCGTTGTATCTCTAAACTAAACTAAAATAAAAGTGGATACAATGAACACTTTATAACACATTTGGACAGGTACATGGATAGAAAGGGTTTAGAGGGTGACGGGCCAAGTACAGGCAAATGGGACTAGCCCAGAATGCCTCCTTGTTTGGCAAGGACAAGATGGGCTGAAGGGCATGCTTCTTTTCTGTGTAGCTCTATGACTCTTGGCGCTATCTAATGACTTCACCTGAAAAGAGCTTTACACATTGTGGGGGGTGTTCTCCTCTTTGGAGCAGACCCACATTGTCCATCGAGGGCAACTCAAATGTTTAGTAGCTGGGGTCCATGATAGCTACAGTAGCTGGGCTAGATGGGGGAGCATCTCCACAACCTCAGACCCTCACTACTTCATTGAGGAGGGGAATATTGCTGCATTCCTAGAGTGAAATACATTATAGTCAATAGTTCAATGGTTTCTTTATTATCACATGCACCAAGGTGAAATACTTATTTTGCATACAGCTCAGCAAGACTATCACCTTACATAAGCACAATTCCTCAGTTAGTACAGAATGTACTGAATAGCCACATGTTTCCAAATACACAGGACAAGATGTTAGAAATCCAAAGTGCCAAATGTCAACTTGCTCCCGGTGGTGATGGGAGGCTTATGCACTCACCTATGCTCCTCCGATGTTGAGAAAGGCTAGGCAGACACATCATTGGGGTTATCAAGTGGGCACCTACTTTCACCGACGTTTCGCTGATTGGACCCACGACGTCTCCAGTAGGCTCAGCGGTGCATTCTGGCATCCCAGAACCACCCCCCTCTGCATCTGCCTAGCCGGCTTATTTGGGAGACCAGGTGGGGTCTTTCCTCTTCAGCCAGAGCCACTGGCTACTCCGCTCTGCCACCTGTGATGCTTCCTTGATAGCCTGGCGTAGGGCTTGTCCGCTGATCTCCAGGTCCTTCATCAGTCTTACAGTAGATGTTGCCAGACTTTATACAAGAATCTTTCAACCATTTTACAGTCCCAGCTGCAGCTGGCTACAAAGACCCATTGCAGCCGTCACCTCCATTCTAGTTGCCCAGCGAACCATCATCCCTCCCCTCGCAAAACAATAAGCCCATGGTTTACCTTATTACTTGAGATTTATATCACCCATATATTCATATACATGTTAATTGTATATAATAGGCTATATATCTCATACAATATTGTACACTAGTTACTGGAGGGCAACAAATGTCAGAGATCAGACTCGAGTAGTTCATTTGGGTTTAGAAGAAAATAAACAGTGTTGAGGATGGAGTGGAGATTTTTTCAGTGTTGAGGGAAATAAGAAAGCTCGTGAGAATGTGAGATTGAATAGCTAAGAGACTTAAATAAAGCTTCCTCGTGTGCACACAGACTGCAGGAAGAAAACCATTAATGTTTTAGCTTGATCTTTCCCACTGAATGGTAAATGGGCAAGGATCTACATTTATGTAAAGAGTTATTTCACTCCAAGGACATGAAAGATCATTTCACTGCTCAAAGTCCAGAATGCAATAATTCGGTTCAGTGAAATTAAAAATGATAATTCAGTACAGTTCACTGCACTACAATTACCAGTAGATAGATTATCCTGGAAGAGACATTGAAGCATTAATGTATGACAATAGCTCGCATTCCTAGGATGAGCTCAACTGCCTCAGCTGAGTGGTCGTGACACAATTAATTGCAACTGTCTACTAATGATTGGAATGGATGCTGCAGCCAGGCAAAGAGAGATCTCCAGCAAATTAAAGCACTTGGCTGAGCCTCATGCTTCACTTACTTCCCTGTCTCCTATTCTAGCACAAAACACACTTCAGCTTTCATTATTCACATGATGGTCACATGTGGAAAACTTAATAAAAAAGAATCGAGTGTGATTTGTTCGGTAGCCAGCAGTTCTTCAGGTCATGACATTCACACTCCTGCAGAATTGAGCACTGATGGAATTACATATTCTTTCTCCAATCTTTATTTCATTGTTAAGAAATTGATAGTGCAATTTCCAAATGATCCATCTCGATGCTGCAATACCCTCATTTCAACGGACTCCTTTATAACACATTTTGGTTATTGTTGAACCTGCCGATAACATCCCAGCCGCGGCCTGTGAGAGCCACCACACCACCCTCCCCTCCCCCCACCACCACCCTCCCCCCCCCCCATCACCACCCTCCTCCCCCCCCCCCCACCACCCTCCCCCCCCACCCTGTTGCAAATACCCACCACATGGCCTTGTTGATGTGGTTGTTGTTGCAGCTCATGTTGTACCCCCCGCACCTTTTCAGGCTGCTGCCACCAACAGGACGCGCTTGGTCATCGCAGGGCTCCCTCCCCTCTCACCAGCTGCCGCTTCTTTCTGTTGGCCGTCGTTCTATCCAGTCGGCCTCTCCCCCCCCCACTGCCGCCTCCTCCTCCTTCTCCCCCGGAATGGCCGACATCCTCCACCAGGGAAGATGCTGCCGACTGCGGGGAAGAAGGAGGAGGAGGTGACAGAGAAGTGGACAAAGTGGACCAGGCAACAGGTCAGAGGGGTGGGAGCCCCACGGTGAGCGAGCGTGTCCTGTCGGTAGCGGCGGCCTGAAGAAAGCACGTCCTGTCGGAGGCTACAACATGAGCTGCAACAACAGCCACATCAACCAGTGAAGAAGAGCTCACTGGTGCAGACCAGTGGCATTGGCACCTAGTTTTAAGTTGAAGCGACACAAAGTGCTGGAGTAACTCAGCAGACTGAATCAGTCTGAAGAAGGGTCCTAATGTCACCTATCCATGTTCTACAGAGATGATGCCTGACCTGCTGAGTTACTCCAGCACTTTGTGTCCTTTTGTGTATTAACCATCATCTGCAGTTCTTTGTTTTAACTACCTACAATGATCATACCGTACTCAGTTATAGCAGACAATCTGCAATAACGGACACCATTTCCCCTCTTATGGTTTGTTAAAACAAGTGTTTACTGTATTGAAATTAACTAATGGCATGAGCAAGGCATAGACTGGTACTGAATCTGATAAAACAAGTCGTCTTCAGCAGAACTGACAGCAAAGGATGAGCCATCGCTTTTGCCTTATATTAGTCAAAAATTGGATGGCATAATGAATGGACACACAAATTAAATTCACCTCACTTAGTGCTTTTAGTATTGTTTAGTATTGTTGAGTGCAGCAATCTTTTGAAGCATAGCCACCTGTAACCCCATAACAATACTGTGAGAAAATAGAACGTAAAAAAATACAGAACAGGAAGAGGCCCTTCAGTGTACAATGTCTGTATCGAACATGATACCAAGATTTGCTAATCTCATCTGCCTGCACATGATCCATTTCACTCCATTCCCTGCATATCCATGTTCTTACCTAAAATCCTCTTAAATGCGACAAAGAGTGCCCCATATATTCAGAAGTCAACATCTATGGAAAAGGGAGTTAAGGTTTCAGGGCAAAATGAAAGAATTGGAAAAGTGAGAATATACCATTCATCTTATTTTTTCATTTCAGATGAAGGTTAATTGATACATAGATACATAGACAATAGGTGCAGGTGGAGACCATTCGGCCCTTTGAGCCAGCACCGCCATTCAATATGATCATGGCTGATCATCCAAAATCAGTACCCCGTTCCGGATTTTTCCCCATATCCCTTGATTCCCTTAGCACTAAGAGCTGATTCTAACTCTCTTTTGAATGCATCCAGTGAATTGGCCCCCACTGCTTTCTGAGGCAGAGAATTCCACAAATTCACAACTCTCTGTGTGAAAATGTTTTTCCTCATCTCAGTTCTAAATGGCCTACCCCTTAATCTTATACTGTGGCCTCTGGTTCTGGACTTCCCCAACATCAGGAACATGCATGTCCAATCCCTTAATAATTTTATATGTTTCTATAAGATCCCTCTCATCCTTCTAAATTCCAGTGAATACAAGCCCATTCACTCCATTCTTTCATCATATGACAGTCCCACCATCCTGGGAATTAACCTCATGAACCTATGCTGCACTCCCTCAATAACAAGAATATCCTTCCTCAAATTAGGAGACCAAAATTGCACACAATACTCCAGGTGTGGTCCCACCAGGGCCCTGTACAACTGCAGAAGGACCTCTTTGCTCCTATACTCGACTCCTCTAGTTATGAAGGCCAACGTGCCATTAGCTTTCTTCACTGCCTGCTGTACCTGATAAAGATCAACATTGTTTTTATCTCTATTGCTGCTGACCCTGGATAGTCATGAAAGGACTGCACTATAGCAGATGAGAGGACGGTTCAACTGGGGGGAAACTGTCCCTGAATCTGGAGGTGTGCGTATTTAAACTTCTGTACCTCCTGCCTGGTGGGAGAGGAGAAAAGAGTGAGTGGTCGTTTTGAGACTAGTCCTTGGTTACGCAAGTAATATACAGTGCATTCAGAAAGTATTCAGACCCTTTCACATTTTCCACATTTTGCTATGTTACAGACATTTAAAAATGGACTAAATTCTTTTTTTTATCATCAATCTACACACAATACCCCATAATAAAGAAGTGAATACAGGTGTTTAGAAATTTTTGCAAAGTAATTAAAAAGAAATAACTGAAATATCACATTTACATAAGTATTCAGACCCTTTACTCAGTATTTTGTTGGGGCACCTTTGGCAGCGATTACAGCCTCGTCTTCTTGGGTATGACACTATAAGCTTGGCACACTTGTATTTGGGTAATTTCTCCCATTCTTCTCTGCAGATCCTCTCAAGCTCTGTCAGGTTGGATGGGGAGTGTCGATGCACAGCTATTTTCAGGTCCCTCCAGAGATGTTCGATCGGGTTCAAGTCCGGGCTCTAGCTGGGCCAATCAAGGACATTCACAGACTTGTCATGAAGTCACTCTTGCGTTGTCTTGGCTGTGTGCTTAGGGTCATTGTCCTGTTGGAAGGTGAACTTCCACCCCAGTCTGAGGTCCAGAATGCTCTGGAGCAGGTTCTCATCAAGGATCGCTCTGTACTTTGCTCCGTTCATCTTTCCCTCGATCCTAACTAGTCTCCCAGTTCCTGCCGCTAAAAATCATCCGCACAGCATGATGCTGCCACCACCGTGCTTCACCTTAGGTATGGTATTGGCCAGGTGATGAACAATGCTGCTTGGCATTCAGGCCAAAGAGTTCAATCTTGGTTTCATCAGACAAGAGAATCTTGTTTCTTATAGTCTGAGAGTTCTTTAGGTGCCTTTTAGCAAACTCCAAGCGGGCTGTCATGTGCCTTTTACTGAGGAGTAGCTTCTGTCTGGCCACTGTACCATAAAGTAGATTGGTGGAGTGCTGCAGATATAGTTGTCCTTCTGGAAGGTTCTCCCATCTTCACAGAAGAACTTTGGAGCTCTGTCAGAGTGTCCATCAGGTTCTTGGTCACCTCCATGACCAAGACCCTTCTTCCCTGATTGCTCAGTTTGGCCGGGCGGCCAGCTCTATGAAGAGTTCTAGTGGTTCCAAAGTTCTTCCATTTAAGAATGATGGAGGCCACTGTGCTCTTCGGGACCTGCAATGCTGCAGACATTTTTTTATACCCTTCCCCAGATCTGTGTCTCAACAGTCTAGGGACAATTCCTTCGTCTTCATGGCTTGGTTTTTGCTCTGACATACACTGTCAACTGTGGGACCTTATATAGATAAGTGTGTGCCTTTCCAAATCATGTCCAATCAATTTAATTTACCACTGGTGGACTCCAATCAAGTTGTAGAAACATCTCAAGGATAATCAATGGAAACATGATGAATTTTAAGTGTCATAGCAAAGGGTCTGAATACTTATGTAAATGTGATATTACAGTTATTTATTTTTAATTACTTCGCAAAAATGTCTAAACCACCTGTTTTTGCTTTTCTATTATGGGGCGTTGTGTGTAGATTGATGATTTAAAAAAATAATTTAATCCATTTAAAAATAAGGCTGTAACGTAGCAAAATGTGGAAAAAGTGAAGGGGTCTGAATACTTTCTGAATGCACTGTATTATCTGCTTCAGTTGCCACAAGCAGAGCAAAAAATGCTTTATTTGGCTGCTCTCAACAGCAGCTGAAGGCAAGAGAAATAAATAGGGCGGCACGGTGGTGTAGTGGTAGAACTACTGCCTTACAGCACCAGAGATCCGTGTTCAATCCTGACTATGGGTGCATGTCTATACGGAGTTTGTACATTCTCCCCGTGACCACGTGGGTTTTCTCCGAGATCTTTGGTTTCCTCCTGCACTCCAAAGATGTACAGGTTTGTAAGTTGATTGGCTTGATGTACATTGTCTCTAGTGCATGTAGGATAGTGTTAGTGTACGGGGATCGCTGGTCGGTGCGGACTCGGTGGCTGTTTCCGTGCTGTATCTCCAAACATAAACAAAACATATAGAGAAAGGCAGATTTCAATTAAACAAAAAAAGATCAGCAGGCCATTGGGAAGGCCTTTGCCTCCAAATCAGGGTTTGGTGTAGGGAAGGGGTTGGCAGGTGGCCGGCTGTGATCATGCATTGTTGGAGCTCGTGCCTCAACAGTGTGGTTGTCGATTACAAGATCTGGAGAAAGCACTATGTTAGCAGAAGGAGAACCTTTATGTTCCTTGGCTTAAGGAACTGGGAACTCCACCGCAGCTGTGGAGTTGCTGCATTACAGCGCAGAGACAGTTTCAGTTTAAGAATAAGGGGTAGGCCATTTAGAACAGAGATGAGGAAAAACTTTTTCAATCAGAGAGTTGTGAATCTGTGGAATTCTCTGCCTCAGAGGGCAGTGGAGGCCAATTCTCTTAATACATTCAAGAGAGCTAGATAGAGCTCTTAAGGATAGTGGAGTCAGGGGGTACGGGGAGAAAGCAGGAACGGGGTACTGATTGAGAATGATCAGCCATGATCACATTGAATGGCGGTGCTGGCTCGAAGGACCGAATGGCCTACTCCTGCACCTATTGTCTATTGTCTATTGAGACCCGTGTTTGATCCTGACTATGGGTGCTGTCTGTACGGAGTTTATACGTTCTTCCCCATGACCTGCGTGGGTTTTCTCCAGGTGCTCCGGTTTCCTCCCACACTCCAAAGACATACAGGCTTGTAGGTTAATTGGATTGGTATAAATGTGCAGTGATCACAGGTCGGCACAGACTCAGTGGGCCGAAGGCTGTTTCCACGCTGTATCTCTAAACTAAACTAAAAACTAAGCTAAACTGAGTAGAAGAACTCAGCTTCTTTGAACGCCCAAAGTATGTGACCCACTTGTTGAGTAGAAGGCTCATACTGTATGTTTGTGGACAGTGCTTCGTTTCTTTTCATGGAATCAACACTCCCAATACCTCCTCTGGCCCACACTATGTGTGGCATTTATATCAAACCACTCAGCTAGAAGTAGAAGACATGAATTAAGATGGACCTTCTGTTAATCTGGGACGCTTTTTCACTTATCTTCAACACCAAACCAAAATGACCAAGATAGGCATGTAAACATGAATATATTTCCTCCGTGCACAGAATTTTTATTTCTGTTCTCTCACTCCATCTTCACCCATAGCTCTGACCTCCTCACCCAAATTTTCCTTTCTGTTCTGCGTTAAACCATTGCAAATCATTATAATTACGGGGCAGTCAGACTATGAGACAATGTCTTCTGGTACCAGTCATGTCGATTTGACATTATAAACTTGCTGGTAAAATCCATTGATAGTTTAACCACAGCAAATTTTAACTTCACAAAACTTGCAGGAAACATTACAATCAAAATACGTCCTAGATCTATTGTTTTTGTACTTTTTAAACAGTGATTTAGGTTGTGTTTGCTTGGAGCTCCTAACGCTTCAGTGGGTAAATACAATCCAGGGTGAGTGCCAGAATTGGCCTGAGCAATGACCACTTCAGGAAGGGAATAGTGAACTGGGCTCTTGATCGCTACCCTTTTAGCACTACTCAGGTACAAATGCCAAGAGGTCATGATGACCGTTTTTGGCAAACAATGATTAGGACACAGCTAAGTTACTGGAAACAAATCTGAGAGGTGAAAGCACTGTACAAATAGTAGTGTTCCAACTTAACATCCCATCCCATTCCTAAATCACTAAAACCTCTGTTAAGTATTAATCTTTCGATGGCCACTAAACCTCAAAAATGCCTTGATATTTTTGCCAGAAGATGAGGGGCCAACAAGTCTGAAGAAGGGTCTCGACCTGAAATGTCAACCATTCCTTCTCTCCAGAGATACTGCCTGTCACGCTGAGTTACTCCAGCAATTTGTGTATATCTTCGGCCAACAAACATAGAAAACATAGAAAATAGTTGCAGGAGGAGGCCACTTGGCCCTTCGAGCCAGCACCGCCATTCATTGTGATCATAGGTCATCATCCACAATCAGTGCCCAACTTCTCCCCATATCCCTACAAGATATACTGACGTCAACAAGATAAAGAGAAATTCAAGTGGTGGGTGTTTTCCAGTATTACCACCAGGTGTACAAAATCATGAGAGGAATAGACCGTGTAAACGTATAGAGTCTTTTGTCCAGGGTAGGGGAATCGAGAACCAGAGAACATAGGTTTTAGGTGAGGTGGGAAAGATTAAAGGAGAACCTGAGGGGTGATGTTTTTTTACACAAAGAGTGGAGGGTGTATGGAACAAGATGCCAGAGGAGGTAGTTGAGGCAGGTACGATTGCAACATTTAAGAAACATTTAGGCAGGTACATGGATAAGGTAGGTTTAGTGGAGTATAGGCCAAATGCAGGCAGGTGGGACTAGTTTAGATGGAGCATTTTGGTCAGCATGGGCAAGTTGGGCCGAAATAGCCTGTTTCTACGCTGTATGACTATGACCACCTGTGTCAGATATAAAAAGGATCACCTTTTTATATGACAAGACCTTGAAATTGCTGCTCACTGTTTTTTTCCGGTCTTGCAACAGTGTTGCAGTTTGGCCCAACAATGTTTGCACAAAGAGTGGGAATTTCCCATACACGATTTGCAGAACAGTATTGTTTGGTTTTGCTGTGTAACATGATACAGGATCTGAAATTGTTGGTTTCAGTACTCTGAGAATGAATTGCAATGTGACACGGTACAACGTGACACAGTAGATGCAATCTTTCTCCGTAGCTCTTAAAGAGACACAATACATGCAACACTCATCCGTCCAAAGAGATGTGTGCCTGTTAAAGGATGGAAGCTGTAATGGTGAGAGAGTTCTCCCCCAAAGCTGAATAAACTGAACTGTCCCCACAGGGACTGTGGAGACTCTCCAAGTTACAGTTGGACCCTCTGAGTAGAAAATTTAAAAAAAGTACAGATGCTGGTAATGTGAAAGGAAAACAGAGACTGCCGCAGATATTCAGCAGGTCAGACAACATCTGTGGAGTAGGAAAGGGAGTTAAGATTTCAGGGCAACAATGAAAGCATTGGAAAAGTGCAAACATATCATTTACCTTACTTTTTCATTTCTGATAAAGGGTAATTAATCTGAAAGATCAACACTGTTTTTATCTCCACCGAAGCTGCCTGACCTGAAAATCTTCAACAATTTCTGTTCCTATTAGCAAGTTCTTGAGGAGGTCTCTTTAAGAACAATGCTTGCAATAGCTTGGTGCAAATACATACATTTCTTTGGATTGTGTCATGAATTTATCAATGCTTCATTACTATAAACGGATCCAAATGTTACACAAAAGGCCAGATTTGAGTTCTCAAATATGGAGATCACAGATAGGGCAAGAGTATGGTTGAAATAACTTATCAGTGAATCTGTGGAACACAGAAAGCAGCAAAGTTGCCAAACTATAATTACCACAAGTATCTGCAGCTGCATCAAAAGCAAGAGTAAATGTCGGCCAAGAAAGGGATTAGACTTGGCTGTGGTGTTCCCACGGCTGTATAACCTGCTTACCTGGCGATGCAAAGGTTGCCAAAAGTGGCCATGCAGCTTCCAGTTTCCCAGTCTGGAAGTTGCCCAATATCATTGCCTGATGGGAAAATGCAGAGTGGGCAGAACAAAGCATGGTGCTGATTAAATGATCAGTGAGAAGCTGAAACAACCAAAGCATCAAACATTCGTGCTAACCTTTTGTGTCCTTCCTTTAAATCAACCTATCCCCTCTCTTCCTGTCCTTTGTAAAAAAAATCTACACGTGTACCTCATGGTGCATGAATATGTGCAACATACTTTCTCTGGGATATTATATTGGATGCCTTCATAATGCATCAGAAGGGAGTTCTCATGCTCAGTGGAAAGTGTTTCATATGTTGTTATACATTTTTACATGATTTAACTAAAATCCTCAGTGTTTCTGGCTGGTAAGAGTTTTTCAGGATGCGACACAGGCCTTTGAGTTAATGTCAATAATCAATTAGATATGCAACTAGTCATATTTGCAAAACTTAGAAAGCTTAATTTATGTATAGTTAATTCTACAATAAACATTCTTCAAATTATATAATATAGGAAATTATTTGTAGAAGGTATCTGGTTGCATTTAACCACAAAACACTGAATGACTAGGCTGATCATAATTGCAGCTGTTTTTCAAACTAATAGAGTGGTCCTCTGGGGCAATCAGAAGGAAATGGAAGGAAGACAGTGAAATATAGCAGATGGATTTTATTTTAAGCCAATTAGGCCTTTGGACACAGCTGTAACAGATGAGCATTGGTTTTCCTGACACTGCAGCCCAGCATTGACCCTTAATCTTCCATACATATTGGACAGTTTCCTCTTGACCCGGTCACAATTCCTGAAGGAATTCCGACGAACCTTCTGTTTTATTTTAGATCTGCCTCTCTTGTTTCTCAAAGTACCTGAAGGATAATCATCATTCCTGCTGTTACATGAACACATTTTGTGGACCAGATGACGAGGGGGAGATATTTGGAATGAGAATAAAATGATTGATTTACGGATTGTTAAATAAAGCTCCAAAATCAGCCGATCAAACTAATGTCATCTTATCCCTTCGTGTTTCAGGAAACGCATAGCACATTAAACTAGTTGATTTACTTTCTGCTCCCATATTCTAATTTATATCCCGTATCACAATAATTAGGCACGTGCATCAGAAAAAATAGTTATATTAAAACGATGAGCAGAAAATAAGAAATTTTGAGCCCTTAAACATAATTCGAAACAGTCACTAACACTCCTGGCTCATGGAAAACAAATCAACTAGGTTTTCTACTAAGGTTCGTAACCCAGTGATATTACACAAATTACATCAAACATGTTTGTCTGTTGAATGATGAGGTTAACCAGTTACAATATTGGACTGTTTCACATCCTCTGCAAAACCTTCTAACACTTAAAAAATTTGTTAACTATGTCCACATAAAGAACTCATGGAAAAGCTGAATAGACTTACAAAATTGAAGTTGCCTACTTGCATCTTTAGGATAGAAAAAGGAGTCATTATTAATGGGAAGAAAAAAATGATCAATAACATTAAAATTGATTTTAATACATATTCAGAAGTACTTTTGAAATAGTTAATTTCAGGTTCTGAGACTGTTACATTGCTCACAAAATATTTTTGATAAAATCTTTTGAATACACAATTAGCTTGGTGGTAAGGGACAAAGGTTGCTTTTCAGAATGGAAAGCTATGAACCATTGTGCGTTGTAGGAATCAGTGCTGGGTTCTTTATTGATCGAGATATGCGTTAATGATCTGGAAGAGAATGTAAGCGCGTGATTTGTAAGTTTGCAAATGACACCAAAATTAGTGGAACAGTGAACAATGAAGAAGATTGTCTAAGGTTGCAACAGGATCTAGAACAATTGGAATGGTGGGCAACGGAACACCTGATGAAATTACACTCAGACAAGTACAAAAAGAAACAATTTGGGAATTTAAAACAGGCCAGAATGTACAGTTTTTTTTGTTTTAGAGATGCAGTGTGGTAACAAGCCCTTCGGCCCACCAATTCTTGCTATTGAGGGCGTGCAGCGTAGGTTTACTAGGTTAATTCCCAGAATGGCGGGACTTTCATATGTTGAAAGACTGGAGCGACTAGGCTTGTATACACTGGAATTTAGAAGGATGAGAGGAGATCTTATCGAAACGTATAAGTTTATTAAGGGGTTGGACACGTTAGAGGCAGGAAACATGTTCCCAATGTTGGGGGAGTCCAGAACAAGGGGCCACAGTTTAAGAATAAGGGGTAGGCCATTTAGAACTGAGATGAGGAAAAACTTTTTCAGTCAGAGAGTTGTGAATCAGTGGAATTCTCTGCCTCAGAAGGCAGTGGAGGCCAATTCTCTGAATGCATTCAAGAGAGAGCTGGATACTCTTAAGGATAGCGGAGTCAGGGGGTATGGGGAGAAGGCAGGAACGGGGTACTGATTGAGAATGATCAGCCATGATCATATTGAATGGTGGTGCTGGCTCGAAGGGCCGAATGGCCTCCTCCTGCACCTATTGTCTATTGTCTATTGAGCCCACGCAGACCAGTGATCGCCCATACACAAGTTCTATCCTGCACACTGGGGACAATTTACAGAAGCCAATTAACCTACAAATCTGCAAGTCTTTGGAAAGTGGGAAGAAACCGGAGCACCTCGGGAAAAACCCACACGATCGCAGGGAGAATGTATAAACTCCGTACAGACAGCACCCATATTCAGAATCGAACCCAAGTCTCTAACGCTGTAAAGCAGCTCTAATGCTGTGCCACTCTTAAAGAGTAAGGCTCTGGGAGTGTTACTGAACAAGGCCTTGGGATACGTCCATAGTTCCTTGACAGTGGCAATACAGGTAGACACAGTGGTGGGAAGGCATATGGTATGCTTGCCTTAATCGGATGAGGCATTCAGTATAGGAATTGGAACATCACATTCCGTATTTTTTTGTTACGCTTTGATGGTACAGCTTGGTCACTATGTGATAGGAAAAACACGATTAGGTACAGAGGGTATAGAAAAGATTCACAGGAAATGTTGCTTGAACTGGATGGTTTGAGTTATGTGTTTAGACTGGATGGAACTATTATCCCTGGAGCAAAGGAGGCTGAGGGGTGACCTTATAAAAGCTTTATAAAGTTATGAAAGGCTGATAAAGGATAGAAAAATCGCAGTATTTTTTGAAAAAAGTCTAAATGTTCAAGGCAAGAAAGAAAAGATTTAAAGGAAATCTGAGGGGCATATTTTTCCATACAGATGGTGCTGGATAAATGGAACAAGCTGCCTGAGGATATAGTAGATGCTGATACTTTTATAGTGTTTAAACCTCATTTGGACGGGTAGGTGGATAGAAAAGGGTTAAAGGGATATGGGTTTTATCAGAGATAGACAGCTTGGTTTGCATTAATGAGTTGGATGGAAGGTCTTGTTTCTGTGCTGTACAGAACTCTACAAATCTAAAATGTGTGCTCAGTGTAATAAGAAAAACACCTTAATTTACAAACACTCAAATTCATAGTAAGTCTATGAATATTATCATATCATATCATATCATATATCTACAGCCGGAAACAGGCCTTTTCGGCCCTCCAAGTCCGTGCCGCCCAGTGATCCCCGTACATTAACACTATCCTACACCCACTAGGGACAATTTTTACATTTACCCAGCCAATTAACCTACATACCTGTACGTCTTTGGAGTGTGGGAGGAAACCGAAGATCTCGGAGAAAACCCACGCAGGTCACGGGGAGAACGTACAAACTCCTTACAGTGCAGCACCCGTAGTCAGGATCGAACCTGTGTCTCCGGCGCTGCATTCGCTGTAAAGCAGCAACTCTACCGCTGCGCTACCGTGCCGCCCATATATTTTACACCACAAAAGTTTGTTGGATCATTTTTCTTCTTCATTGTATCCAGGAAATTTTATGTTCCCTGAGAAAACTCCCTGGCAAGGCCTACTCGTACTTTTTTTTAATATAAAGAGGCCATTTGGCCCATCAAGCTTATTCTGGCTCTCAAGGCAATCCTGCCAACCGCATTAAGCTGAAGATAGACACAAGCTGGAGTAACTCAGCGGGACAGGCAACATATCTGGAGAGAAGGAATGGGTGACGTTTTGGGTTGAGACTCTTCTTCAGACTGGTTAGGGATTTTTGCTCAACCACATTCAGCCACCTGTTTCCTGATAATCTATTCTGCCACGCATGTCCCATTAACACCATTCCCTCCTCTCAATGAGGTGGACGAGAATCGGACTGATCCCCAGCTTGGGTTGCTTAGAAGCCTGATAACAGCGGGGGGAAAGTTATATCTTGAGTCTGTGGTACATACTTTCAAGTTTCTGTATTTTTTGCCCACTGGGAGAAGGAAGAAGAAGGGTAAGAAAGGTCTTTGATTACGTTGGCAGCTTTCCCAAAACAGTGTCAAGTGTAGATGGAGTTAATAATGGGGAGTGGATCTGTGTAATGGACTGGGCTATTTTCACAACTCTGCAAATTCTTGCGGTCTTGGGTAGAGCCGTTCTCAGAGCCGGGCAGATTAGTTTAGATCTCAGGTGATGATGTAGGAGAAAATGAGAGGGAAAAGCTACACAATGGAATCTACAAGCTTGTTCTTCCTCACATAAAATAATAAGAAAATTGGCTTGTATATTGTCATATTCTACAAGTACTGACTAGAACATTGAGCTTTCATCAAAGCAGCAATGATAACCACACCTGCTAATGCAGGTGGGATGCTAATGGCTGTGCAGAATGATTAAATCAATCATTCCAAGTTCACATGAATCAAACAATGTCAATCATTTTTTTTTAAACTTAAATACAGGCTTGGCCTCAGACCACATAAGTCATTTAGAGTTATGCATCATTTAATCCTTCAATGCATCTCCTATTGTAATAATAGAAAAGACAAACCAAGATGAGTAATGTGATGATGTACTTCATACATGCCTCAGGCCCTTTGGGGTTATAAAAATGCAAGGGACCAAGAATAACATTCAAGAGTAACTATTCCGGTAATCCTTTGCCTCAGAGGTACTATTACACATATGCATTTACTTGCATTTGTTAACATTTGTTAACTTCGTTTGTGAATATGAATTTGATTGCATAACTCTCCACTTGTTTCTTTTTATATTTCAAGTTTCCATCTCTGATCGAAACACTCATCTCACCCCTCCACCACCTCCCACCCCACCAATCAATACTCAATGCCCAACCCAGCCCCAACCTTAAATGGCTAACCACTAGATTACGCCTAATGCCATCCTCAATCCCAATCCTTCAGCTCTAGGCGTCATCCATCCTGGTCATGCAATGGTGAATGACTGGGCCTCCTCCTGCCACAATGGTTAATCATATCCCCTGTCCAGGCCCCAATATCCATTGGCTGATCTGATCTACCATCAATTGACTCCTAATTGACCTCCAACTGAAGGTGTTCCCTCCACTTTGACTCAATTCCCCACTTTCCGAGATCTTTTCTCATTTTGGGTTGGCATATCCTCCTCAGAATGCTTTGCAGCATATTAATCTAAAGGTACAACATTAGTTTCTGTAATGTCTAAACCCTGGGGCTTAATTGAAGTTTCTAACAGTGAGCCCATAATTATATATCTCCTCTGCACTGTCACAGTACAAATTAAAGCCACTATTTCTCTAACTAAACTGCAATTTCACCCACTTTGCAATTTAATCTCAGCATTTCCTGACTGGTTCCAAACTAATACATGAGTATCTGCTGATAGCTGTACTCAACAAAATGTGCCAAGACCAAAAATGAGCCTCGTAGTAACCTTGATTTCTTCTGTCTTGTCATGAAGTTGAATTGGCCAATTTACTGTAACTTGAACTCACCTGCCTTAATAAAATGTAGGAACTATTAAATTAAAGCACAAACTCAGTGTTATTCATACTTCTTAAATACTTGAGGGCAGCAAAAGGGAGATCCTCTCTCTCCTGCTTCCAACTTATTTGGAGCCCTTGGTGAGCGGAGTCTTATCAAATTTATCAGTGAAAGAAGAAAAGTCGCACTGAAGTAAGACCTGCGAGACTCCAGATTATGGTTCAGGAGTTTGGTCAGATATCCCTGGAGTCCTGTTATTTTTTACAAATCATTGGCTACTCAGGGTAAAATCTGTAGAATTCCCAGGTATGAATTACAGGCTCTCTTATAGCTATGTTATTTGATGTCAGTTTTCCTGATCAACAATTGATGCAAATGACTAGAAAGGTAGGGGCACCTTGAATCTCGTTTGCCAAGGGACATTTTGCACAGGACTTCAGGCTAATGATATTGAAACTTTATGACAAAACTAAATGCATTCAGTAAACTAACTCAAACAAATTATCTGCTGCTGTCTTAATCTTCCAAATATTTCAAGAATTATTTATGAAAATGCACAGAACTAGGTTCTTCCTCCGTGTTTCAGGAAAATCATAGAATTCATAAATCCATGGATCAAACTTCTAAATTTGAGCATGAAACCAGGTGCAGTTGTCCCAGTGCTGAACATGATGAGGCTCAAATGATGCACCTTCAGAACACATTAGGAATTAACATGAGCTTTTTCCTCTCTCTCAATTTAACCGTGCTGCTTTCTTTCCAATGGTTCCCACAACATTTATCAAACTACCATAAACATTTACCATTAATAAGAGAAAGCAAATCATTGAGTTGAGTGTTCTTGTATTAAATTAATTCCTTGCAATACATTTTTAGTTGAATAAGCAGCTCTGAAATCAACCTTGCTCGATTAAAGGAACTGACAGCAGGAGGGAGCTAAATTTATGTTATTTGACAGTCTTGAACCCAAGGTGTAAGCACTGTGTAACTTCTAACTGGCTGTGTTAATACAGTTCCCTTACACTGCCTGTCATACTAAAGAAGGGTCTCGACCCGAAACGTCACCCATTCCTTCTCTCCCGAGATGCTGCCTGACCTGCTGAGTTACTCCAGCATTTTGTGAATAAATCGATTTGTACCAGCATCTGCAGTTATTTTCTTATAATACTAATAGCATATCTTTACCCTGGAGGTCATGCATTTCTCCCACCCCTGCTTTCACTCTTTATTAGTTGCAAGGTGCGACCATACGTCCTGTTTATATCATGTAACATATGTATGTTCCTCGAGTTCTCCAGGTCTAATCTCCTGGGCATTGCTGCAAGCAATACCGAGGAAAAATTACACATGTCTGGCTTTTCCATTTTCTTTGAACACTTTATTTTCATTAGTTGTAAAATCATTGGAACCATGGGAGATGGATGTTCATAGCAGATGATGAGAGGAGGTCAGGAGTGCATTCAGATTCCAGGAATACATTCAAACCAAGAAGGGAAGTCCATCCTATGTGGAGCATTGTCTTCTCCACATGGCCCGCTGGACTTATGTTCCCTTATCACTAGTGATGATTTAGTTTAGTGGGAGTCAATGTAATAGTTTTTTGGGGACAGACAACATATAATATAGAACATAGAACAGTACAGCACAGGAACAAGTCCATCGGCCCACAATGTCTGTGCCAAATATGATGTCAAGATCAACTATTATCCACACATATTCCATATCTTTCCATTTCTTGCACATCCATATGCCTATCCAAAAGACTCTTAAATGCCTCAACCACCTCCTCGAACAGCTTGTTCCAGTCACTCACCACCCTCTGTGTAAAAAAAATGTTCCCTCGCACATCTCCTTTAAACTTTGCCCCTCTCACTTTAAAGCGATCCCCTCTTGTATGTGGGACTTCCATCCTGCAAAAAAGGTTCTGACTGTTTATCGTATCAAAGTCTCTCATAATTTTATATACTTATATCAGGTCTCCTGGCAACCTCTGGCATTCCAGAGAAAACAATCCAAGCCTGTCCAACCTCTCCCTGGAGCTAATATCCCCTAATCCAGGCATTATTCTGCTAACATTTCTCTGCACCTTCCCAAAGCCTCCGCATCCTTACAGTAATGGGGTGAACAGAACTGCACACAATACTACAAATGAGGACTAACCAAAATCCTCTAAAGCTGCATCATGACTCTTATACTCAATGCCCAGACCAATGAAGGCAAGCATACCAGATGCCTTCTTTACCACTCTATCAACGTGTTGCCACTTTCATGCTGATGTGCCTTTCATTTTCTGGTTGAAAGTCGAAAGGTGAGAACTGGCTTTGAATTAAAGGACCTGTTTAGCAGCACACGCACCTCTGAATCAGCAGATCATGGGCTCAGGTGCTCCCTGCCAGCCCAGTACCTGTGGCAGACTTATAGCTGGGGCTTTTGGATAACGCACTAAGCCAGTCATGCTGAGGCCATCCTCTCCTCACAGTCACCATTCACACCACACACCAACGCCATGGTTCGTCCATAGGCTGTTGGACCCAAGACTTCACCTGAAATCTACCCTGGTGACCTCCTGGCAGCTCAAGTTGACTGAAAACCTCTTCAATGCTCCAAAAGGTCTCTGAAAGCAGGATCTTTCAGAAGCAGTTCAATAATGAACTAAAATATTAATCATTATTTACAAACAAATGTGTTTAAAACAGAGAAAAAGGGAAATGTAGCTGCTGGTTTACAAAGAAAGGTTCCAAACCGAAACATCACTTATCCATGTTCTCCAGAGATGCTGCCTGACCCGCTGAGTTATTCCAGCACTCTGACACTCTACTTGTTTAAAATATAGATAGGGTGAATGCACAGTCTTTCCCCTAGGGTTGTAGAATCAAGAACTAGAGGGCATATGTTTAATGCGAGAAGGGAAAAATTTAATAGGAACCTGAGGGGCAGCTTTTTTTCACAATGAGGGTGGTAGGTTTATATAACAAGCTGCTAGAGGAAGTATTTAAGACAGGTGCCATAATAACATTTAAAAGACAATTGGAAAGGTTCCGATGGATATGGGTCATACATGGGCAAATGAAATACTGTCTGTATGCATGAAATGGAATGAGCGGCCTGTTTCTGTGCTGTACAACTCTATAACTATCATTAAAAATAATAAAAAATGACATTTATATGAGGATCAACAAGCTGTTTAAATGGATGGAGATGCACGAGATGCACAACATGGGCAGGGCAGATTTAGGCACTAAATACATCCTGCCCTTTAGCTTAGCAATTTATAGAACACCCCTTCATTCAACTCCAGGGGCGAAGTGAGAGATCAGATGGGGCCAATTGACCACCAATTGACGCACCCACACTGCGCCTGCCTTGCAGTTAAATCTGACCATTCTGGTGGATAAATGTATCCTTTCGTATTATTTGGATAAGGGCAACAAAACTTGCCCCAACATCCTGACCATTGTTCATCCCTCAATTAACACCTAATGATTATTTGCATTGCTGCTTGGGGATCTTTCCTATGGATATATTGACTGCCATTCTTCCTCTTTATATCAGAGACTAAACCTTACAAATACTCTAAAAAACATATTTTAAAGCATAGTTTGCAATAGTTTTGTGAAAGCATATCTGTATTATTTATTTTCTCCGTTTGGTATTGACTTGATTAAAACATGACCTGATGTTACATTGCCATGTTCTGAGCAGCAGCGTGGACTGGAAGCTGTTTGTCGTTGCATCGTGCCTCAGAAATGGAAAACAAAAGTTCAAGAGTCAGCTTTATAAACTTCAACTGGGTTCAAATTGCCAGTGGCTTAAAGAATTTTAAACAAAGTCCTTAGTTGCCAGACATGCAAACTTCTTAAACAGCAACATTAACTGAAGTACAAGGCCAAGAACTAGCTGCCTGGACATGCTCTAATACTGCAATTATGACAACCGTCAGCAGCACTAGCAAGTTCCCGCAGCAATCAGAACTAATTACTGTACATGCCCAAGCTTAGTTTCTTCAAGTGCTTTACAGGAAATGTATTTGCTTTAAAAAAAGCTTCATACTAACAGATAAATTCCACAGTGTACTTAAAATGTGTAAGGATAGAGAAGACCATTAGTCATGGTACACTGGAACACTATTTACTATCTGGCTGCGAGCCATGGAGAATATTTATAGAGAGTTACACTGAGCCTGTTATACAAATCTCTAAATCGCCATCAGATGCAGGCATCTTTCACTTTCAACAGATGTCTTTTGTCTGAAGGTGGTCCAAAAAAACAAGACAACGTTCACCTGTCACCGAGGGCAGAGCCACACACAAAAGACTCACCAACCGTCTGTCTGTCCCTTCCTGCTCTGTTGTTTTATGGTATGTGTTAAATGTATGTTTTAGTGTTCTTTAGCTTCTTTTATGTGGGGGGTTGGGGGGAGGGGAGATTGGGGGAAACATTTTTTAATCTCTTACCTCGACAGAGATGCGATTTTTTTCCGTGTCGTATCTCCTTCCGCACTGCGGCCTCGAGGAGCTGGCGGCCTCTGGTGGAGATCAATTTCGGGAAGTCGCTGGACCCTGCAGGACTTAACGTCGTGGAGCTGGCGATCCCTTTGCCAGGGATCGACCTCAGAGCTCCAACCGCGGGAGCCTGCAGACTTTAACATTGTGGAGCTCGCAGTCCCTGGTTAGAGACAGACTTCGGGAGCTCCGAGCCGCAGGAGCTTCGACCGCCGGCTGCAGGAGCTTCAATCGCCCGACGGATGGTTCGACTGCCCCGACCACGGGAGAAAATGAGGGAAGAAGATTAGACTTTATTGCCTTCCATCACAGTGAGGAATGTGGGGAATCCGCTGTGGTGGATGTTTATGTTAGCTTTTATGTAGTTGTGTGTCGTTACTTTATTTAGTATGGCCGTATGGTAATACGAATATCACTGTACCTTAATTGGTACACGTGACAATAAAAGACCTTTGAAACCGTTGAAAAGACTGCATCTGGTTTCAGCCAAGGACTTTCCTCTTAATTGCCCAGTAGAAGCTCAGAATTCACCGCTCGATCCAAATGCTCAGTCATTCTCTGTATTATAACCTTCATCAGAGCCTCGTCTTAATAACAACAATTGGTAATTAAAGAGGAATAGAAGGGAAAAGTAACATACCTTCAATTATTTTAAATGGCTTGACAGCAAGAATGAATTTCCCTAATTATGTTTGAGAAAGTAAAATGATTTGCTTCTCACTTAACATTCCATGTAGATTTCGGATTACCTCTGATAACTGTGCACCTGAACAGATGAGGCCACACTTTCAAGGCATTCTCATGCACATTGTCCACAAACAGCAACATGCCCCAAACATAGTCCCAGTATACATTATTTGGAGCCCCAGGAAATGTAAAAGACAAGTACTGATTCTGCAATGAACCAGTTAAAAGATATTAAGTCACTACTAAATGTTAGTGTGTTTGTGGTCATGGACTACTAATTTAATGAATTCAATCAATCTTTCACTAGTTCAACACATCTTTCCTAATATCATTCTACCGACTGCCTTCCCGAGTCCTTTATCAAGCCGCTCGAGGGTAGGTGATGGTCATGTAGTGGCCAGATGTCAGAAGGCCTCCTTTAAGGAAAGGCCAATATAGAGCACATCTTGACCTGATCCATTCAGACACAGAAACTATAGTTTGTACCATATTGGTCCAGCGTGGTGCAAATTAAGTACGAATCTCCCAACATCAATGTAAAGTTTCTCAAAACACATAGGAGTCTAATTAGGCCTTGAAGAGCTTTCATTGATGAGGCACCATCATCATTAAATTATAAAAAACATTACTATTCAGCTGACACTGGCGTATGGCCTTCTCCGGGCTGAAAAAGAGCTTTTACTGTGTGTCCAAAACTCCACCATCTTTCAAGCAAGAGGCTATCTTTAAAATGCTGAAAGTATGGCGGCTGCCATTTCCAATTGGAAATAGATTGGAGACCAGGGATTACTAATGAAGCTACCTAAAATGTGCTATGAAACTGAAGGCCCAAATAAGGTATGAATTAGTTATGGGAGCCTGGAGGAGCTGTCCCAGGCCTTTATACCCTTAACCTCAGTCAATGTCCACCATTTTGGATGACTATTTGGAGGTTTGCAATTTACCAGATTTAAAGAAGCTGGGTGATATTGGCAGGGGGTGGGTGGTGCAAGTGTGGAAAAAGAAGGGTGGCATGAAGGAGAAAAACAATTGATAATCTAGTTATACAGAAAGTTAAAGAACTTTGCCTTACAGGCAGCACCAGTTTTGGCTTAATGACTGCAGTCATTTCTCCAACACTGAAGATATAATCTTCAAGTCTCGTTTAACTGAATCCAAACTGAGTCCATCTATATACTAAAACTCTTGTTTGTTTGTTCCTGAACTACAGCCAAAATGGTACACGATAGCGCGACAATTTTAGGCCCAACTTAGGGAGGGAGGAAAGGGTGCTGTACCAATGCAGGAGAGGTTTGGGCCCAACGAGTCCACTTGGTCTAGTGTCTAATGAAAAGCTGAAATTGGAGGTCCTGTCTTTGCATTGAGTTATGAAATAAGGCTGAGGTACTATTCATTCTTCGAGGTGGACATGTCAGTATTATTTGGAAAAGGGCAAAACAATTCTCTTCGTGACGGTCAATGTTTTCCATCATACAATTATCTGGTCATATCATTGTGGCTCGGAGGGCCTTGATGGATTGCAAAGTGACTGCCAACATTCCTGTGGTACATCAACAGCAGTACTGCAAAATTACTTCACTGCTTGCAAAGTGTTTGGACATCCTTATACCATCAATGGTGCTGGAATAGCCGGTTGTGTTGCTTTGCCTCCTCTCATTGTGAAAGCAGCAACCTGTCAGATACATAAACAAGGCAATGGAACAAAAAAGAAAAGGGTAAGACCGTGAAGTAATTACCAAAAGTCTTGTATGTGTTAGAATAAAACAAAGCACATTTTGTATTTTTAATAACATGTTTTCCCTCTTTAGGGTGAACTTTCCTATTGTCTAATGAGTCGTGCTCTGCTGTTGGATTTCACCCTTGTAGAGGTTCGTTAAACATGGAGTTTAAAGTGCCAAACCTCAATCAGAATCCTGCTTTAAAATAATAATCAGGCTAGAAGTTCTTTGGAGACATTGCTTTGCATCCAGAAATTGTGACAAATGGGCATTTGTTCCAAGAGGCATGACTGTGCCCAATGTAGTATGTTGTTTGGGGCATTTTGCTACATAGTATTCAGAAGAGGCACCTAAAGCCACACTTCCCATAGCAGTCTAATTGAAACAGCCCACACATAATGGTTGCTCTTGATGTGAGGAGGCAGCTCGGCAGTTCACTCAGAGAGGCGTTGAAATTCTGGTTGCAGATATAGAGGGCAGGCAGAAGATCAATGCACCAAAGAGCAGGAAACTTGCCACGGCTACTATTGGAGGCAGGAAGCTGCAACAGTGATCTACTCAAGGAGCGAGTAGACCCCTACAACTGGGAACTGCAATGAAAGTGCTCCATGATCTTACAATACCTTGTAGGTGAGCTCTGCACCAAGCAAAATGCTGTTCTGGTGCTAAAAACAAAGTGATGGAGGAAGTTATGCCAAAAGCAAACTAGAAAGACAACACCTCGTATACCACCTGGGTAGATCCTTAATGGTATAACGTTGAATTTCTATTTATGTAAACCACACCTCAGATGTTTCTTTCTCTCACATTCTGATGCGGCCAGGTATCTAACCCTCTCCTCGTTTTTCTAGCCCCTCCATCATAGAACATAGCATCAGAACACAATGGTCCACCATTGGTCCACAATGCCTGTGCCACACATGATGCCAAGACCATCTCTTATCGATCAGCACATAATGCATATCCCATCATTTCCTACATATCCCCATGCCTATCCAAAAATCTGAAATGCCCCTATCGTTTTCCCCTCAACAACCCAGTCAAGCAGTGCTCCAGGCACTCACCACCCTCAGTGTAAAGAAAGGGACATTTAATCTTTATCCTCTCATCTTAAGTGGGAGGCTGAAGATTAAATATGCCCTCTAGTATTTGATTTTTACATCCTGGGAAAGATTCTGACGTCTACCATATTTACACCTCTCATAATTATATATACTTCTATCAGGTCTCCCCGCAACTTACGCTGTTGCAGAGAAAGCAATTCAAATATATCCAACCTCTCAGTCTAGCTAGTAACCCCTAATCCAGGCTTCATTCTGGTAAACCTCTGCAAAAAAATGCCCTTTCCAAAGCATTCATGTCCTTACTGTAAAGGGGTGACCAGAATGGCATGCAATACTCCAAATGTGGCCGAACAAAGGTCCTATGAAGCTGCATTATGACTTCCCGACTCTTATACTAAATGCCTGATCTATGAAAGCAAGCATGCCATATGACTTCTTTACCGCTCCATCTACTTGTGTTGCCACTTTCAGGGAGTTATGGACTTGGGCCCAAAGACCCCCCTGTACTCTGTCCCACTGGATGAACGAGACAAGCACCATGGAAGAGCCCATCTCCAAGCTTTTACAGAAAGTTGTGCAGGAGAATATGTAGTCCTCACAAAAGACCACATGGTATATATTTCATGGGCTACCAGAGACATCTCCAACACACAGTATTTATTAGCACCAGCGAACTATGCATGGGAGGCACGGACAGAAGCCACACTAGGTTCCCCATGTCAACCATTTCAAGGTCTGGTCTCTGCAGTACCTCTGCCGTATCTTCCTGATAAAGTTTATCAGGAAGTGGGATGTACCACCAGGGAGCTTCTCGATGTCCTCGGTGCACAGAAAAATGGCATGTGTGAACTGATTGTAGGTGGATACTGGGATGTGATCCATGAGCAGACAGCACTTGTCTTGGGCAGAAGCTGTTCATCACCAGAGAGAAAGGCAGCACAGCAGCAGTTTACTTCCCTGTGACTACAGAGCAATGACATGGGTGGGAAGGTCACCCTCCTACTACACAAGGTGGCGCCGTACAATGGCAGCCTCGCCAACAGCCTGTCTCATCCTTTTTCTTCTTTTGTCATTTTTAGTCTGTTGTTGAATGTATGTTTTAGTGTATATTTAGTTTTGTATTATGTGGGGGGTGGGGGAAACTTTTTTTATCCCTTTCCTCGATGGAGATGCGACTTTTTCCATATCATATCTCCATCTGCACCGCGGCCTAACATTGTGGAGCTGGCGGCCTCTTGCTGGGAATCGACCTCGGGAGCTCCAACCGCAGGAGCCTGCGGATTTAACATCGTGGCGCTTGCGGACCCTTGTTTAGGGACCGACTTCGGGAACTCCAAAAGCCGCAGGAGCTTCGAACGCCCCGACGAGGGAGCTTCGATCGCCCCGACTGCCGATGGTTCGACTGCCCCGTCCGCGGGAGAATAAGGAAAGAAGATAAGACTTTATTGCCTTCCATCACAGTGAGGAATGTGGGGGAGCCGCTGTGGTAGATGTTTATGTTAACCTTTATGTAGTTGTGTGTCCTGTTGTTTTTTTGGTATGGCAAATCAAATTCCTTATATGTTTTTACATACTTGGCTAATAAATTAGTTACAATACAATGAATTACAATGGAATAATGTCTAACGTCTCTCTTCTGCAAAAACATGGAAATTCAATTTGGGAAAGTGGTGTCCATTCAGAAGTGTAAATTGTAACAAAATTCCCACAATTAATTTTGCTCAGCCTTTTTGATTTACAAAGTGTTTGCCAGGAAAAGATCCCTTCCTTTCATCAAGAATCGACAACACTAGGTTGTGAAACAACAAAAGCTCCTGGTTGTGCGATTTTACTGAGGAATTTAATGATTAAGGATTACATTTTATTTCTACTATAAATGATTCTAAACATAGTGGCACCATTAAAATTATTCCAATCTGAGGAAAATAGCATGCGTAACTCTGCAGTGGTTTATGGCAGGGGCTAGCATTGTTTTGTTTAGCTTACAGATACAGCGTTAATTAATGTTGCCTTCGCATCAAACTCAAAATGAGTTCATGGAATGAAAGACCTGTGCCTTTATTCAATTAAGTGTTTCAGCTGGAAAGAAGAGAACTGAAATTAGTCTCCAAATGGACACAGGATAAAATGAGTCAGGTTAGAGCCTGGGCCTCTGATGCTTTAAAGCAACAACTATACTGCTACACCCCTGTGCCCTGCACAGTGACATCCACAATTCTGCTTCAAGTGCTGCCAGTTGTGGAAATATTAAGATGCCCATGGAATAAGCATGTCAGCAGCTAACTGCTGAAATATAAATATCCCCTGTTAACTTAAGCACACTCTGTGGACTTTGGAAGGTGTTTAGGAGTCTGCAACAAGTTTAGATGCCCAGATTTCCTGTCATCTGCACGGTTCCCTTAAAAAATACAAATGCAATAAATTAGAATAAGGAAATGTGCATTGTGCAATGTGTAATGTCTGGTCCTAGTCTAGGGTGAACTGGGTAAGCTAATTTCCTGAAAAGTGCAATTTCACTCAGAAATGATTGCTTGCAACATCTAACCTAAGAGAAAAACTGCTTCTATGTGATGTGTGCATGTAAAATGGACATTAATGGATTACATTTCTAAGCTTTTCTTTTCTGTCATGCAGTTGGCAGAGGTTGGAAGTTTTGGGATGACTTTAGTCATCCTCGAAACGGAAACAGACCTTTCGGAAACTGGCACGGAAACAGGCCTTTCGGCCCACCGAGTCGCACTGACCAGCGATCCCTGCACATTAACACTACCCTACTCACATTAGGGACAATCTACATAAAAACCAAGCCAATTAGTCTACAAACCTGTACGTTTTCGGAGGAAACCGAAGATCTCAGAGAAAACCCACGCAGGCCACGGGGAGCAACCCACGTGCGGCCTTACAAATCTTCTACAATTTTTTTCTACTGCAACATAGGCTACTCTGGCAGCACCTCCCAAATCCACAACCGGTATGTCTTCAGGTGCATGGGGACCACACCAAGTCATACACCATTGTTTAGTTTAGTTCAGAGATACAGCATGGAAACAGGCCCTTCGGCCCACCGAGCCCGCGCCGACCAACGATCACCCATTCACACTAGTTCTGTTATCACTGTTTCACATCCTCTACACTAGTGACAATTTACAGAAGCTAATTAACTTACAAATTGGCATGTCTTTAGAATGTGGGGGGAAACCGGAGCACCCGGAGAAAACCCAAACAGTCACAGGGAGAACGTGCAAACACTGCACAGGCAGCGCCCAAGGTCAGGATGGAGCCCAGGTTTCTGGCATGGCGAGGCTGCAGCTCTACCACTGCATCACTCTGCCTCAGAACCTCTTCCTACAACCATTGAAGGATTACCTTCACCAGACGATCAGCAGTGATTCTTGGAAGGTGACTCATCCCCACTTTAAAGGCAATGAGGGATGGCCAATGCAAGATGCCTTGCCGGTGGTGCTCAGACCTGAGAAATTAGGGAAAAAAAACATAAATCTGTGAAGTAATTATATATATGAATCTTCTTTGTGATTAAAATACTTTTTCCTGTTTTGCTTATGCAAAGTTTTAGAGACCCTTATTCAGCCAGCCCAGATTTTCAATCTTAGTCCATATCATTCATCAGAATGATTATCCTTTTTAAAAAGTAACATAGTTTTGGAGTGACTCAGCAGGTCAGGCAGCATGTTTGGTAGACATGGATTGGAGATGTTTCGGGTCAGGAGCCTTCTTCAGACTGATTGTAGTAGTTGTGTAGGAAGCTGGAAAAGAGGTGGGAGCAGAACAAAGCTTGGCAAGTGCCCGGTGAGGGGGGGGTGGGGGGGGGGGGGGGTTTGATGGGCAGAAAGGTTGACAAAGGCCAGAGATGAAAAAAGATAAAAAGACTGAGGAACAAAAAGAGGATGAGGTATAGGTGGAAAGGGAGGGAGAAGAGCAGAATAGTGATAGAAATGGATGATCCACCGTTTGACTGTTTCTCTGATTATTACTTGTATTCATGCTGAATTAAATCATTACCAAATGAAAGTTGCTGCTGGAGAACAATATATCTTGCACAGTATACGCCAGTCCCTCAATCAATGTGTACCAATATAGCAAAACAATTCAGAATCTGATGAAAGACTTAAGGCAAAACTTAACAAAGTTATAAAACAGCCAAGTCAGCCTGTAGGCTACGAGAATGCATGTTGCACTGCCGGGAGCACAGATGGGTTCTCAGCAAACCAATTTTCAAAAGGAGACAAGAAGCGATTTTGGTCAAGATCCAAGAGAGCATTTTTGAAGCTACAAAATGGTGTCGAATCAATGCTGAAGGAGGCAGAGTTTATGGGCACGCCACTAGGCTGCAGATGGTTCTCAGCATGCCGACTTCCAAGGGAGCCCATAGGCAGAGGATAAGAAGCTAATTCCAAAATCTGGTGATAATCCAGCAAGTTTACAGTGTGTTTATTTGTCATACGTGCCAGATACGAACCGGAACAATTAAAGTCTTACTTGCTGCAACTTTACAGTATCATATCCGGTGCACATGACAAATAAATACTCTTGAAACTTGAAACTCTAGAAAGCACTTTAAACCACTGATGTGTGAAATTGCAGAATGCTTTAAATGGGTGGAGAAAAAGCCTAAACCAAAAATTATTGCATCTGTTGTCCACATTTAGTGACACAGGAATTACACATCAAGTCTTGCTGACAAAATATCATGAAGTGCACTCATTTTATCTTGTGCTATTTGGAGCCTAATTTCAGTTCTCTTCTTTCCAGCTGAAATACTTAATTGAATAAAGACACTTCCGTGAACTCATTTTGAGTTGATGCAAAGGCAACATTAATTAATAAACTCTATTTTCAAATAAGTGCTCAAAATCCTAATTTGATTCAATACTGTCTTTACTGTATTAAACGGAATATTTACAATTTGTACAAATGTTTGAGCTCCAACAAGTTACAAAATACATTTCACAAGATGCAAAAGCAGGAACCAGGTTTACCTGGAACACCATTGCACTACAAAAGGACAATGTTTTTTCAAAGAACAAATAAACATCTGGTTCGGCAACTCCACAAATGCAGCAATTCAGGCAATAACAAAAATACAATGTGTGGTCAGAGAGGATTCAAATGCTCTTCTAATAATCCAGGGTTCTACAAAGCAGGGTCCTGGAATTTTCTTGGTACTACCAAAACAGCTAATTGCGCCCAGTTCAATGGTTCTTTTAATCCAGTCGATCATTGATGTGGTGATCATCAGTCCTCGGGTATCAATGTTAAAATTCACCGTAAAGAACTGATGCCCAGGAGGATGCCATCTTGTTTTTTTATATTAAAAAAAAGTTCTAAACACGCTTTCTCAGTAATAGTTTTCAGTAAATAACTTCGTAGACTGATGCTTTCTTATCTCCAGAGCCAGTGACTATATATTTATCGTCCACTGAGATATCGCAGCTCAACACCGATGAAGACTCCTTAGACTGTAGAAAGAGAGGAATAAAATTAGAATTATTTCACAATGATAGGCATGCAATGACAGGACATCAAAAATATTCATGTAGAATTAAAGAAAATCCAAAGCCATTTTATAATTACAAAACTAGAAAGAGGATAACTCAGGAGAAAGATGGGACCTCTACATGTAGAGGTAGAACATGTGGATAATTTTCTTCAGGACTGTCTCCACAAAAGAGGCCAATGATACCGATGTTGAAATCAAGATAAATGAGTATGACATTTTGGATGGGATAAGCACAGTAAATGTGAAGGCATTAAAGGTTCAGCATCTTTGTATGCAGATATCTTTTCAGGACGATGAAATATATCACAGGTAGTAAAATAAAGCAATGGAAGAAATTGCATTAGACAATAGACAATAGGTGCAGGAGTAGGCCATTCGGCCCTTCGAGCCAGCACCGCCATTCAATGTGATCATGGCTGATCATTCTCAAATCAGTACCCCGTTCCTGCCTTCTCCCCATACCCCCTGACTCCACTATCCTTAAGAGCTCTATCCAGCTCTCTCTTGAATGCATTCAGAGAATTGGCCTCCACTGCCTTCTGAGGCAGAGAATTCCACAGATTCACAACTCTCTGACTGAAAAAGTTTTTCCTCATCTCAGTTCTAAATGGCCTACCCCTTATTCTTAAACTGTGGCCCCTTGTTCTGGACTCCCCCAACATTGGGAACATGTTTCCTGCCTCTAACATGTCCAACCCCTTAATAATCTTATACGTTTCGATAAGATCTCCTCTCATCCTTCTAAATTCCAGTGTATACAAGCCTAGTCGCTCCAGTCTTTCAACATATGATAGTCCTGCCATTCCGGGAATTAACCTAGTAAACCTACGCTGCATGCCCTCAATAGCAAGAATATCCTTCCTCAAATTTGGAGACCAAAACTGCACACAGTACTCCAGGTGCGGTCTCACTAGGGCCCTGTACAACTGCAGAAGGACCTCTTTGCTTTTATACTCCTCTTGTTATGAAGGCCAACATTCCATTGGCTTTCTTCACTGCCTGCTGTACCTGCATGCTTCCTTTCAGTGCACTAGGACACCCAGATCTCGTTGTACGTCCCCTGTTCCTAACTTGACACCATTCAGATAATACTCTGCCTTCCTATTCTTACCACCAAAGTGGATAACCTCACACTTATCCACATTAAACTGCATCTGCCATGCATCCGCCCACTCACACAACCTGTCCAAGTTAGCCTGCAACCTCATAGCATCTTCCTCGCAGTTCACACTACCACCCAGCTTTGTATCATCTGCAAATTTGCTAATGGTTCTTTTAATCCCTTCATCCAAGTCATTAATGTATATTGTAAATAGCTGCGGTCCCAGCACCGAGCCTTGTGGTACCCCACTAGTTACTGCCTGCCATTCTGAAAGGGACCCATTTATCCCCACTCTTTGCATTCTTTGAGACTCCCTGGCTGCAGTAGTGGTGCTAGAGTTAAAAAGGAAAGAAGGAATAAACAGCATAATCAAAAACCAATTAGTTTTACCCCAGTGGTGTGCAAATTTAGCAATTCTGCAGAGAAAGGCTGAGTAATCAAGGGCCATTGACCATTGAGATTTGTTAAGAAGAGGATTGTCTGACCAACTTGACTATATCCTTAGAGCCGGTACAAGGAGCCAATGAGAACAATGCATCTGACATTCACATGATCTTTAACACTTTAATACATTGTGCTTGAGTTTTTTGAGGAAGTAACCAAGAAATTTGATGAGGGCAGGGTGGTAGACATAGCCTGCATGAAATTCAGCAAGGTCTTTGATAAGGTTCTGCAAGATAGGCTTCTTTGGAAGGTTAGATCGCATGATCCAGGGAGGTAGCTAGTTGGATACATAATTGGCTTGATGGTAAAAAGCAGAGGATGGTGACAGTAAGTTGTTTTTGTGACCAAAAGCCTGTGACTAGTGGTGTGCTTCATGGGGTCGGTGCGAGGCCCATTGATGTTTGCCCACTGTCAGAACTATTTTAGTTAAAATGTACAAAACATGGTTAGACAGTTGATTCCCGATCAGAATACCTCATTGCATAAATAACTCTCTAATCATCAGCAAACCCTCTCCACCATCTACCTATTCCAAATCTTTGTTCCTTTCCAAATCATTTTTTTTACAAAATGATGTCATATTTTATAAAATGTCTATCACATAAAGTTAAGGCAGAACTAGGGGGACAGTTTTGTATCATAAAGGACAGTACTGATCCCAGTTATGCCTTTACACACAATATTTTGTAGTTGCCTATACTGGTACCATTACATTGATCCCCATTTTTCTGAATCTATAATATTTTCCTGAACATTATTTTTCAGCAATTTCTAGTTTTGGATTTGTTTTTGCACAGAATACCTGGAATATGCTTGCTCCATACGGTGTTCTCCACGCATTCAGAAGGTTATCTTTCCCAGTGCTTACAAACCATTTACCTGTAGAAATATAATGAAAATCATTACATTTGCCATCCAATATTTGGACTAATTTTAATATTAAACATTATACTATTCTTTAACACTTTTTCTTCTGGTCATCGAAATGAAAGTTTAAATTATTTGCATTCAATTTTCTAAATAAATGCTCTCAACTTGTTTATATTGAATTTCTTCCATGGCAATTGCAATTATGATATGCTCATGAGCATACATTTCTGATTGGCTTTGATAAGCTTTTTCCCCGAAGTATAGACAATAACATCCTAAACATGAGGAAATAAGGTAGCCTAAACTGATGGGTCAAACTGAGTTTTATTCACACCAGCCGCTCCTGGACTTGCAACTCCATGCAGCTCCCCCGCCCTCACTCATCCTGTTCCTGTGGGGAGTGAAGACATGGAGGTATGACAGTGGTGGAATTCCACATGCCTGGAGACATCTATCAAAGTACATCAAGGCTTTACAACAGCTTAGAGTGGGAAAATCTAAAGCCCTGCCCCAAGAATGCCTGGTGGGAAGGGACAGGAGAGGGTAGGGACAGGAGAGGGTAGGGTGAAGAGGTTGGTGTGGAGGAGAGCCTTACGAGGAGAATGGGTTAGGAGAGAGAGATAGATCAGCCATGATTGAATGGCATAGTAGACTTGATGGGCCGAATGGCCTAATTCTACTCCTATCACTTATGACCTTACCTCCTGTCAAAACCTTTCAGGCTCTGTAACAAATATTAGGCTGCTTAAATATAATATACAAATAAGTATCTAACTACATAACAAAAAAAGCTATCCTGCTTAAAATCTTGATGCTAGGTTATGCATGTTAAACATGGATGACCCTTTTTCAGGCACTTCGCAGACTGGTTCAATTTCTTAGCAGGGCTTATGTTGGAATCAGCATTTAGTCAGCACTGGTATCATCAAGGCTGCCTTCATTTTGAATACAACCCCTCCAGTTCCCTCCCTTACCAACCTCAATCCTTTCCTGAAAGTTAGATGAAAAATGGTCATAGAATTGCAGCCTGGTGTAAGCGTACTCTCACTAACCAATAAGCTAAAAACTTTAAACCAATATTTATAAACAATTAAAAAGGTAGGTTTTTCTAATTCCTAATCTAAAGTACAAAGATAATTTCAAGTGTAAATCTAACTGGGATCAACTAATATGACACAAGTCATGGATCACATCTTGATACATTTGAGGTAAAAGTGAAACAATACCACATTATGGATATTTTCCTTTGGAAGAAATATTTCCCAAAGCATTAAATTTGATTGCACACAAGGACCAAGATATTCAGTGCAGCAAAGCAGGTTTTGAACACTGCATATATGAAGGCCTCTCCTCTGCTAGCTCTATCACTACATCATAGGAAGCTGTGAGAATCGGTGAGATAGAGAGGACAGGGTTGAATTTGGGTGGGTAGGGAGTGGTGAGTCAAGGCGGTTATGTCTCAACACTGCACACCACGCAATATCATTAATCTAACCTGGCATAACTGAGCCAGAAACAGAGAACTGAGAACAAATTTCCAGATATGTGACTCATCAAAGTCAAAGTCAAAGTCAACTTTATTGTCAATTTCCAGTTAGTTTACACAGACAGAAAATCGAAATACCGTTTCCAACAATCCCGAGGAATAAAGTGCATTAAATTAAGTTAAAATTAAAAAGGCACAGCAAACAACAATCAATATAAAATATAGTCACTTCAATGAAAAAAAGATGAAGATGAATATATTACAATAAAAAAATAATGAACAGTAGTGCAAAGCCTGTCCATAGCAGCGTTAAAAAAATAAAATAAAAATTAAAAAAAAGTCTGGCACTGAGCAGCTGATTATGTTTAGCATCTAACTGGATAAAATCAATCTTGTTGCAAATTCAATCCTGTGATATAGAGAATCTTGAGGCTAATGACAGATTGATAAAAATTGCCTTGTTAATCCTTACAGTAAACGATTAATGACATAGTATAACAATTGCTGATGGGCCAAACACGAGCAAATAGGACTAGCTTAGATGGCGCATCTTCATTGGTATTAATGAGTTAGCCCGAAGGGCCTCTTTCCGTGCTGTATGACTATGACTTACCACAGTAAGCAAATTTAAGAGACAGCACACAGCTTTCATGGAGGTGCAATTGATACTTATCCGGTTTTGTTACATGTAGTACTTCCACATTGCTGCTCTCCATTCCCACAGCTAGCCATTCTCCGGTAGGACAGTATCCAAGAGAAAAGATCTTCGAGAAACAAAAATGAAAATAAGTGTTCAATTGAGATTTTGCTCTGGAATACTATGAAGCATTCTTACTAAAATGGAGAATGGCGATATACACTTATAATACCAAAGTTGTATTTGCATTATTTCAACACTTAACAGTTTTAGTTCAGCTTGCCACATTCAAAATGAAATAGTTATCTGTTTAGTTTAGATTGATCAGAAACTATAAAAAAATTGGTAATTGCAATAAATTGTCATCTGTAATGCGGACTGGAATATGTTATTGTTTGTAGATAAAAGGTTTACAGTATCAAAAGGTCTTCTTATTCCTTGTTTAAATGGTCACTATTTTATTGGATGTTAAATATGGTGGGAAACTAATTTATAATGTACCAGAGCAAAGTATTTTTGTATTAAGCCACGGTATTTATTCACAAAATGCTGGAATAACTCAGCGGGTCAGGCAGCATCTCAGGAGAGAAGGAATGGGTGATGTTTCGGGTCGAGACCCTTCTTCAGACTGATGTCAGGGGGGCGGGACAAAGGAAGGATATAGGTGGAGACATGAAGATAGAAGGAGAACTGGGAAGGGAGAGGGGAAGAGAGGGACAGAGGAACTATCTAAAGTTGGAAGCCAATATATGTAGTTAAGCAGAAAGCTCTGAATAAATAACCAGGAATGGGAACACCAAGACATTTCCTCTTCAATAGCCTGGGGGAACTCTATTTGTACCCTATATGAGATCTGTCAATGGAAGGCAAGGGACATCCATGTCTGGATTTGAACCACACCATATGCAACATATTACGATGATCCATCAAAGCTACTGTATGGTCACCTAGTGTTTGTCAATTATTCATTCTTCTTAGCAAACATACATAGATAGAGCAATACGCAAAACATATTTTATTGACTGTAGAAACTCAAATAAAGTGGCTGAGTACAACAATGAATGAAGAGTCATATCATGTGACAGTAACCAGTTCTTAAAGGAGCCTTGGAGATTTGTATACACGCAAAAACTGTGAACTATTTACAGTAAAATACAGTTGCAAATTTTCTCTCTTAGTTCACTGAATTCTTTAAGTGCATTTGCCACCTCGGAAAGATCCACTCCAGACATTAGTAATTTCAGTGCATGATTTCCACAACCATACCTCATGCATACCTAGTTTCCACAATAGCTGCCTCAATATAATTGCCTTCAAGACTTAATATATTGTATATGTATCCTGGATCACCATCTTCTTGGTGTTGGCTACCTGCATGAAAACTGCTCACATTACAACTAAACAATGTATTTGGCACAAAACTGGACACCCATAGATGTTGCAACTAGCTGCAACAACTTTTTATCTGGATTCTTCTTAAAACACTTTATATTATCTGCTTTCACACGTTTAGTATTCTGACTTCCACCATAACTTTATGTGGACACTGCATCTTTACTCACTCCCAATGTCAACTTTGGTCACAAATTCATCTCCTCTGATGTCTCTCTCTGGAAATGATTCTAGGCTTTCATCTCTGGCATGACTATTTTCAGTCTCTCCTTTGTGCTCTGGCTGTGCTGTTTGGTGTTGACTTTATTAGGTCCATGCCTACTACAACAACCTTGAGAAGATCTTCAGTGCATTGGAAATCCAGCTCTCCTTCAATGCATCCAGCTCCATCTGTGTTTGATTCAGCCCATTCAACTACCAACAGCAAGTCTCATAAACATTGAACTCTTCATATGACACCGATTGCTGGAGGCGCCGAGGAAGGCTGTCAAGCTGTACAGCGAGATATAAATCAGCAACAGAAATGGGTGGAGAAATAGCAGAAGGAATGTAATCTGAGCAAGTACACGGTGTTGTACTTTGGGAGGTCAAATGAAAGGGGAAAATATACAATAAACTAGACCGTGGACCCCCATTGGGTGCAAACCTCTCCTGCATTGGTGCAGCACCCTCTCCTCCCCCTCCCCTCCCACTCCCTCAACTCTCCCCCCTCTCTCTCCCCCTCACCCTTCCCCCCTCCCTCCTCCTCTCCTCCCCCCCTCTCTGCCCGGACGCCACCTAACGGAGGTTGCATAGCAATCCGCCTCCCCGCCCGAGCCCTGCTCCTACCCGAGATCAACAGGCTCCAAATGCGCAGGTGCAGACACATTTGTTCTGCGGATGTGGCGGCCATCAAATGCAAGTACCAGATCAACGGAGCCCCAACTGTGCATGTGCGTTTTAAAAAACTTTAAAATGTAAATAACTTAAAAAATATAACACCGATTTCAATGAAACTTCTTCCATTGGCCCACAGGATGACGGTGAGTAAGGTGGGCCTAAAATTATCATACTAACGTGTACCGTTTTGGCTGTAGTTCAGGAGCAAGAGAACAAACGAGAGTTTTAGTATACAGACGGCATGACTCAGAGTTAGGAAATCATGATGCAGTTTTATAGGACTTTGATTAGGCTACATTGCATGCAGTTCTGGTCGCCACATTACAGGAAGGATAGTGGAGGCTTTGGAAAGGATGCAGAGGCTGGTTACCAGAATGATTCCTGAATTTGGGGGTATGAGTTACAGGGAGCAGTTGGACAAACATGGATTGTTTTTTCTGGAACCAAAGAGGTTGTCGACATACCTGATAGAAGTATATAAAAATATGAGGGGCATAGATAGAATAGACAGTCAGAACCTTTTTCCCAGGATGCCAAAATCAAATACTAGAAGGCAAAGTTTAAAGGAGATATGTGGGGCAAATTCTTTTTTTACACAGAGCATGGTGAGTGCCTGGATCATGCTGCTGGGGTGTAGTTGAGGCAGTTAAGATAGTGGCATTTAAGATACTTTTGGATAGGTGTATGATTATCATATCATCATATCATCATATCATATATCTACAGCCGGAAACAGGCCTTTTCGGCCCTCCAAGTCCGTGCCGCCCAGTGAACCCCGTACATTAACACTATCCTACACCCACTAGGGACAATTTTTACATTTACCCAGCCAATTAACTTACATACCTGTACGTCTTTGGAGTGTGGGAGGAAACCGAAGATCTCGGGTAGGGACTGGAGGCATATGGATTATGTGCAGGCAGATAAGAGTTGGTCTTGGCATCCTGCGTGCCACAGACACTGTTTGCTGAAGGACATGTTCTTCCCAAAACTCACAAACAATTTTGTGTGCCAATTTTGCCAGACCCAATAATTATCACTTCGCTACAGCGAGTCTGTTGCTTCTCACCTTGCTTGAGGTCTTTTGTAGTAACACAGCTGTTTTCCCAATACATCTGTGAACAGATTCTCACACATTACACAAAGGCTTTTTATAATGTTCCTTTGAACTCTCTATTGCGGTTAGTGAATAGTTCGATTATTCTGAAATTGTCACTGTTAAAGTGACACTCTCAGCCCGGGATATTCAATGCAGACGAATATTTACTATGGCCTTGGAATATTTACACCAGGATACTCAACCTTGGTCTAATCATGCAACTAACTCATTACTTTAAGGTATATTTTTATATTATTTGTCGGCACTGATTCTTTTGTAATTGTTACCTTCTTTCCTCGTATTTTGCTTTCATTGATGCAATTCCTGCTCAACCTGTTGACCTATGCAAAATGTTCCATTTGCTTAGCGATTGCTGTCTGCCACTCAAACAGTTACTGAAAATTGATGACTCAAAAAATGCCTTTGTGCTCTTTGCTTTTCCATTATCTACCCTAATTGTGAGCCCACGTCTAGAATTATTATATTTCCATTCACAGCTACCCTTTTACTTCTGTAGCACATGACTTTTCTGAGTGCATGACACTTGCATGCATTGGCTAAACCAACGTCATTTCACAGTAACAGTTTGGCTTTTCAGCCCAAGCTTTGCATTCCCTGTCAGATGGACGTCATCAAATTCCATCTGTGGTGGTGGCTGTTGTGGTGCACCGCCATAGCATCATGAAAAAAGCTGCCTGCTCTTGTCACTGCATTGCATTCTCATTTTATACTTTCCTATATATACTGTCATACTGTTCCAAGTAGTTGCATGGTAGCCATCAGACTATCATTTTCTTCAACCATCGTGTTTGAGCTACAGTCCATAACCCTGGCCCGCCTTGTAAGTTGAAGATTCTTTGGCACCTCCCAACTCCATCTAATGAGGAGTGTGGTTAGGTGCGCTAATGTACACTTAGGGTGAGTGATTTTTAGATCTCACTAAGCTGTGATCCTTATTGAAATCTAATTCCTCAATCCAAGTAACGAGATTCAGTATATTACTATGATATCTTGTGCCAATTCTCTTAGCTCAGAACTACAACAGATTCATCTTTGGCAGAGACGTTCCCTGATAATTCATAGGAATCCTGGAGTGCCATTTTACTCCAGTTCAATGGGAAATGATGAGGGTATTTTGGACGCATGTCTTGGCCTTCAATTGAGTGACATGCCACAATATGATCATCATGTTCTCATTTAACAAGGTGGCTGTAAATGACTGATCCTTCTTTTCCTCAAGTATGCAATAGATACTTATCAGCATTTCCATTTTCACCTCTGCATTGTCTAGTTTAATCTTATGTACAGTACTCTGGCAGTTCAGTTCCATAATCTTTACACCTCATGTCTGAGCCACACAGGAACCATCTTTATTGGATTTTATCTTCACCCTGAATAATTACCCCTACCATAGGGCCAGAGAAACATATGGGCTTTCTAGATGGACAGCCTGGGGCCCTCTGGATTCTTACATTAGGCGCACCTTCGCTTATTTTATATTTAATTCATAAATGATCTCTCATTTATTTTGTATGCTGAAAAACATAAAAGTCCCCAAAAGAAAGTCCAAGTAATATATTTGTCTTACTTATTTTTCTTTCCATATCTCTTTCACACAGAAAGACTGATGGGAGAATCAAAACCACTGTTTTTTGCTTTGATTGAGCTGAATGCTTAAAGACGCAATCCATTTTATTAACTGCAGCTTTATGCCCATCTGTTTATTTTTACTCTGAAACCGGTGTTAAAATTGGAAACACTAACTTATACCGCACATGCTTTATTCCCTCAGTGAAGTTTGTTCTTTTCTGTAATCATTTGTGCATTAGCTCATGAAAGTAATCGGTGAAAGATTCCAACTATGTTCTTGCAAATGTTTACTTTTCAAATATAAATATGATTTTTCTCAAGGTATGCAAATAAATTACTAATAGCTTTAGAACTCCAAATACCTGGGATGTGAAGTCATGTTGCTGCAGTTGCCTTCCTTCTCTGAGGTCCCAGGACCTTACAGTGTTATCTAAACCTCCCGTCCAAAGTTTGGTGCCATCATTTGAAATGTCAATACAGCTGGCTCCATCTGTGTGACCTTGGAATTGCCTGATTAAATAAACAAAAAAAGAATAAAGGTTTCCTGCACAAGCCTCAAATAAATACAATTATATTGTTAGTTTTGGACTCATCGGCATGTTCTTTCTGCATTTGGTTAAACTAATCATGATTGGACATCAGTTTCATGTGCAAACATTATCCAGGTGCAACAAGCCCATGCAAAATAACTGTAAAATTACATCAGTCAAAACTCAGCTTTAACAAGCATATTGTTTCTTTTCAACACCATTCCAAAGTTATTGATATACAGATTATTGGCAAACTTCTACTTTGGCTCCTCCAGGCTTTACAAGAATTAGATACAATACTTAGATTTAACCAACTGAAGTCAAAGTGAAAATGGCCCATAGATACCTCAGCTCAAATAAGAGTGCTCCAGAAATTAAAAAAACCCTTTTAGGTGTGCTGAACAAGTACTTTGTTTACTGCAAATCCCAACTGAGGATTACCCACCAACAAAAAAGCAGCAAATTAGAAAAATGTACCTTTAAAAAAAGTTTGGTTCCCTATATCTGTGTTAAAACAGAACCGGTGCAGTTCCCAATGTCAATGGACTGCAATGGTCACTGTTGGAATCTTGGCAGCCTTGGAGAACTTGTTTCACAACCTCCAGTACTGCAACAAAAATGCTACTTTGGTGATGAAGGAAAATGCAGATGGAAGGAGGAAGATGCGACTAAAATCTCTGTGGCTGCACATTCTCACTGTGATCTGAGGCTCAGATCAAGTCCTGTGCAATGAGTGGCCCCAATGTACCTTTAAGCTACCTGGTCAACACTCTGCAGAGATCGCAGCATGCATCTCCACTGTGCACAGCTGGAGTAAATACTGGGTACCAGTAATAATGGCAAACATGCAGAGCAGTAAAGATAATATGTTATTGCCTTCCATCACAGTGCGCTGTGGTGGATGTTTATGTTAATTTTTATGTAGTCGTGTGTCTTGATGCTTTTTTGGTATGACAGTATGGCAAATCAAATTCCTTGTATGTTTTTACATACTTGGCTAATAAATTAATTACAATTACAAAACTCAGAGCTGCTGATGCAGAAGACCACACTTTTATGATCAAATGGGGATTAGTTAAATCACCTCTAGAACAGAAAGTGCAGGACAAACTCAATGGGTCAGGCAGCATCACTGGAGGACATGGATAAGCAACCTTTCAGGTTGGCACCATTCGAAGGGTCCCGAACTGAAACATTGTCTATCCATGTTCTCCAGAGATGCTGCCTGACATGCTGAGTTTCTACAAAGGATTCCAGCATCTGCATTCCAATGTGTCTCAATTAAACCACTACCCCTTGTCAACTTGCTGCAGGAGTATTCCTTATTTTACAAGATGTTATAAGCGAAGACCATGGGTTACACATTATTGTTCCATTCTCTGGTGGCAAGGAAGATGATCAATGAACAATGCACCATGGGCAAAGCATCATGTAGAAATGATGGTGGAAATACATCAGGAACCATGAAGATAAATCATGCGCAGCCCAATTTCAGGATTTCAACAGGAAATGATCATCACAGCTGCTTTAAAAATATGTATAATATTTACGTGAAATTTATCCACAAAAAAACACAAAAGAGTATTTTTTTATGTTGACGGGCCATTTAAGTACCATTCTTCATTACTAATGCTCATAGTCAAGATCAGAGTTCTCTTATTTCAAAAGTAGGAACCAAACCCTGATTACAGGGACAACTAGACATAAAATCTGTCATTCATCACTATATTACATCATTGCAACTTGTCCACTGTCTTAGTTCTGCCCCCCACGAACTTTCCAATTTACACATTGTTGGAGGAATCACAGATCAGGTGGGCAGGGAGTGTCAAGAAAATGTGTAGGAAGGAACTGCAGATGCTGGTTTAAACCAAAGATAGACACAAAAAGCTGGAGTAACTCAGTGGGTCAAACAGCATCTCTGGAGAAAAAGAATAGGTGGCGTTAGTGGCCTGTCTCCTTTATCATCGTTACTTTTTTGCATATCTTTCATTTATTTGTTTTGCATATCTTTCATTCACTAGTTTCCCTTTCCCCTGACTCTCTGTCTGAAGAAGGGTCTCGACCCGAAACGTCACCTATTCCTTTTCTCCAGAGATGCTGTCTGACCCGTCAGAAGAATGTCAGGTGACCGAATACCACAGCAGCTACTTTATGAGAAGTCGAATGAGACCAAACAATCGTGCTGTGGATGGAAAAAGAGATTCAAAGCCTCTTGTACAACATCCCTGAAGAGTTTATATATTGACGCGCCGCACTAGGAACAACAAGCACTGGATCATCCTGTTTGATTACGAGCGTATCAAGTGAGGCTAATTTCCATGAGGAAGCCAGAATGGAGGAAGCAAAGAAGAAAAGAGAATCTTAAAAATCAAGAACCACAGATAGTACAGGATCCCTACTTGTTTGTCACAGGTGGAAAAACCCTGAGTCGAGATTGGCCTAATCAGCTATTTCTATACACATTGCAACACCATAGATTAGATGGCATAGTTTTACTCAAGAATAAATGACAAACAACAACAATCTGCCTTCAAAGGTGGAAGAGTTACGACCTTTTAATCAGCGTGATAATAAGCGCCAAGTAGAGGAAAATGTTATCTTCTTGATAGCCATTAAAATTATTTGTTTAAAATATTGATGGCTGCAACCAATACATGACAGATTCTAAAAAGTTACTTTTTAAATGTATGCACACTACCATTTCTTTAACAACTTTCCAATTTAATCAGATGCACAACTTCACAGGAATTCAGTTAGACTCTTACCTGACCAACGTCTGGTTGTGCAGATCCCAGACAGCGATGTTACCATCACTACAGCAGGAGAAACAGACCTTGGAGTCAGGGCTGATCGCTAAAGCATAACAGGCAGGAGCTGAAGACGTCAACTCTGCCTTTATACGTGGGGTCGGAGCTGCCAAATCCCAAATGGATAACGTGCTGGCTTCACCACCCACGATTAGAGTGCACCCGTCAGGAAGCAACTTGCACGATCGGATGTAATTGTCTCTGTTCTGTGCAGGAAATAAAAGACAATCTATTTTTCTATCTCGTTATTGAAATAATTTCATGCTTTCTATATGGCTAAATGCAGAAGACATTCAAGAACATGGAAAAAAACTGTAGATAAGTCTCGGGATTAAATGAATGGACGGACATGAATTTTCAAAAGACGACATATTCCAAAGCAGCAAAGTGGATGTGTGTCATTTATTTGATGGATTTTAGTCAGGATATACCAAAAGAAAATTCAGACACTAGTCCCAACTGCATTTGTGGATTTTGTACAGCAGCCTCTTTGTGGTTGGAGTAAGAGTGGTAATTCAGTAGTGTGTTATGGCTAATGTGGATTTGCACTGTCTTCACCTGATGACCCTGAGACAAGGACTTCATCTGATCATCCAGAGAGACTACTGTGCCATAAACCCTCTTTAACCAATAATTTGCCCACAAGTTTTCCTTGGATTGCAATATGACCATAAAAATGTGAAACCAGTCCAGCACACACACACACCACCACAGGCTTAGACACACACACACACGATTGTCAAAGAAATTGCATTGAATTGAATAAATGTACCATTCTGCAATTCATTTTCTGTTCCATAACTTGCAAACATTTAACATCTCTAAATTATAAATGTGAAATTGTCTGAATGGCTTATATTCAATTATAAAACAGCCAGATTGAAAACATTACTTTGATGACATATATTGTCATAAAATATTCTGTAGGCATTAGTGAAACCGTTGATCTCTTTGCTGCCCCCAACTCCAGTTACAAGTTGGTCTTTTCAGCTACTCGAGGAAGCTTTGCAAAATAAGTAGATTAAAATTGGGAGCATAATATCTAGTTTATGAAGATGGATTGCAACCTTTCTACTGCTTGGTGACTGGCAGTATCAGAAGGTTATTCAGAGTAAAATTTTCAGGGTGATTTCACCAGCAGTAAACCTGAGAATCAAAGCCAAGATCCTAGCCCCCAGCCACCCTATCATTAGTTCTCTAAGGTGCACAAGCCACTTAAAAAAATCTCAACTTTAATGGCTTCATGCACCTAATAATTCTTCATTAACTATTTGTAACTTAGACTTCACTCCTAATATATTTCAGGTGGGTACATTTATATTGATGTCCATTAAAACTTTTCATAAATGTTCGCTATAATTTCCCAGCTGAAACTGGTTCACCTATGGTTGATGTGGGAAATGGGAACATTCCAAAGTTGGTGTTAAATATGTACATTTGGAAACAAGACTTGTTTATTTTTGAACTGATGAACAGCTACCTAGAATTGTTTCACAGTTTCCTGATTAAATCTCATAAGAGAGAACTGGAATTTCAACAGTAGTTTACATTCACTTACCAAGCAGTCCAGCTGGGACACTGGGCTCTTACTGCCAGGCTGGCTGATATCCCAGACCTTCACACAACCCTTCCCACCAGTGTACACATGCCTTGTGGGGTTGCTGATGGTAACAGCGCACACAACTTCACCGTGGCTCAGTGTGTTGATTTGCCGAGCATGTCGAGGGATCCCTGGTCCAATGAGGGCATCGGGAGGAAAAGGCACAGGCTGCATTTGTCCATCCGCCGTAACGTGGAATGAATAAGCTCTATTCAGGGGAGAAAAAGGAAAATAAAACAAACTGAAGTCTTTGGACTGACATTTGCTAAAAACGATGTCTCAAGATTTCTTTTGCTCATTATTTTTTTTGTGATTATCACCTGGTCATATGTTACAAATTCACAGCTCATAAGACTTTTACTACCCACAATTCTTTTGCCACGTTACAATTCTAAATGTAAAGTTTAAAAAAACTAGAAATCAGTACAAATTACTGGAGGGGATCAGAATTCAAAACCTGGCCATTTTCTTTTACATGATTATTCCTCATAATGTATCGAAAAGACAGACAGGTGGGCAGAGGGGGTGGGGCCGCTCTGTTGGTAAGGAATGATATTCACTCCTTTGCAAGGGGTGACATAGAATCAGGAGATGTAGAATCAGTATGGATAGAAATGAGGAATTGTAAGGGTAAAAAGACCCTAATGGGAGTTATCCACAGGCCCCCAAACAGTAGCCTCGACATAGGGTGCAAGTTGAATCAGGAGCTAAAATTGGCATGTCGCAAATGTAATGCTACGGTGGTTATGGAAGATTTCAACATGCAGGTAGACTGGGAAAATCAAGTTGGTAATGGACCCCAGGAAAGGGAGTTTGTGGAGTGCCTCCGAGATGGATTCTTAGAACAGCTTGTACTGGAGCCTACCAGGGAGAAGGCAATTCTGGATTTAGTGTTATGTAATGAACCTGATCTGATAAGGGGACTCAAGGTAAAAGAGCCATTAGGAGGCAGTGATCATAATATGATAAGTTTTACTCTACAAATTGAGAGGGAGAGGGTAAAATCGGAAGTGTCAGTATTACAGTATAGCAAAGGGGATTACAGAGGCATGAGGCAGGAGCTGGCCAGATTTTACTGGAAGGAGGCCCTAGCAGGGAAGACAGTGGAACAGCAATGGCAGGTATTCCTGGGAATAATGCAGAAGTTGCAGGATCAATTGATCCCAAAGAGGAGGAAAGATTCTAAGGGGAGTAAGAGTCAAGGACAGCATAAAAATAAAAGAGAAGTAGTATAACATAGCAAAGAAGAGTGGGAAGCCAGAGGATTGCGACTCTTTTAAAGAGCAACAGAAGATAACTAAAAAGGCAATACGGGGAGAAAAGATGAGGTACGAGGGTAAGCTAGCCAATAATATAAAGGAGGATGGTAAAAGCTTTTTTAGGTATGTGAAGAGGAAAAAAATAGTCAAGGCAAATGTGGGTCCCTTGAAGACAGAAGCAAGGGAATTTATTATGGGGAACAAGGAAATGGCAGACGAGTTGAACCGGTACTTTGGATCTGTTTTCACTAAGGAAGATACAAACAATCTCCCAGATGTTCTAGTGGCCAGAGATTCTTGGGTGATGGAGGAACTGAAGGAAATTCACATTAGGCAGGAAATGGTGTTGGGTAGACTGATGGGACTGAAGGCTGATAAATCCCCAGGGCCTGATGGTCTGCATCCCAGGGTACTTAAGGAGGTGGCTCTAGAAAACATGGACACACTGGTGATCATTTTCCAATGTTCTATAGATTCAGGATCAGTTCCTGTGGATTGGAGGGTAGCTAATGTTATCGCACTTTTTAAGAAAGGAGGGAGAGAGAAAACGGGAAATTATAGACCAGTTAGTCTGACATCAGTGGTGGGGAAGATGCTGGAGTCAATTATAAAAGACGAAATTGCAGAGCATTTGGATAGCAGTAACATGAAGGGGAAATCATGCTTGACTAATCTTCTGGAATTCTTTGAGGATGTAACTAGGAAAATTGACAGGGGAGAGCGATGTGGTGTACCTCGACTTTCAGAAAGCCTTCGATAAGGTCCCACATAGGAGATTAGTGGGCAAAATTAGAGCACATGGTATTGGGGGTAAAGTACTGACATGGATAGAAAATTGGTTGGCAAACAGAAAGCAAAGAATGGGGATAAATGGGTCCCTTTCAGAATGGCAGGTAGTGACTAGTGGGGTACCGCAAGGCTCGGTGCTGGGACCGCAGCTATTTACAATATACATTAATGACTTGGATGAAGGGATTAAAAGTACCATTAGCAAATTTGCAGATAACACAAAGCTGAGTGGCAGTGTGAACTGTGAGGAAGATGCTATGAGGTTGCAGGGTGACTTGGACAGGTTGTGTGAGTGGACGGATGCATGGCAGATGCAGTTTAATGTGGATAAGTGTGAGGTTATCCACTTTGATGGTAAGAATAGGAAGACAGATTATTATCTGAATGATGTCAAGTTATGAAAAGGGGACGTACAACAAGATCTGGGTGTCCTCATGCATCAGTCACTGAAAGGAAGCATGCAGGTACAGCAGGCAGTGAAGAAAGCCAATGGAATGTTGGTCTTCATAATAAGAGGAGTTGAGTATAGGAGCAAAGAGGTCCTCCTGCAGTTGTACAGGGCCCTAGTGAGACCGCACCTGGAGTACTGTGTGCCGTTTTGGTCTCCAAATTTGAGGAAGGATATTCTTGCTATTGAGGGCGTGCAGCGTAGGTTTACTAGGTTAATTCCCGGAATGGCGGGACTGTCATATGTTGAAAGACTGGAGCGACTAGGCTTGTATACACTGGAATTTAGACGGATGAGAGGGGATCTTATCGAAACATATAAGATTATTTAGGGGTTGGACACGTTAGAGACAGGAAACATGTTCCCAATGTTGGGGAAGTCCAGAACCAGAGGCCACAGTTTAAGAATAAGGGGTAGGCCATTTAGAACGGAGATGAGGAAAAACCTTTTCAGTCAGAGAGTTGTAAATCTGTGGAATTCTCTGCCTCAGAAGGCAGTGGAGGTTAATTATCTGAATGCTTTCAAGAGAGATAGATAGAGCTCTTAAGGATAGTGGAGTCAGGGGGTATGGGGAGAAGGCAGGAACGGGGTACAGATTGAGAATGATCAACCATGATCACATTGAATGGTGGTGCTGGCTCGAAGGGCCGATTGGCCTACTCCTTTTGTACAAAACAATTTTGTACAAAACTCTTAAATTACCCATAAAATTGCCTTCTTCTTATTTTGTGTAACTGTAGAAGAACTTGTACAAACTCACATTTGGATGTTGGATTCAGATAATTAAACTCAGTGTGGAGGAGACCATCATTGTCACACTATCATGTTTATTGCTTGCACACTAAGTTCCATAGTCTGTTCCTGGGAAATGTTTGATTTCCACTTGGGCATTAACTGGCCACATGTCATAATTTGTACATTTAATAATATTATGTCATGTCTAATTATTCAATGATCTGATAACACAATGATGTGAAAATCTAATTATATAAATCTAATTTTAACTAAATAGAATTAATAATGGCCTACACACCATTTAGAAGCAATGTAAACACTATATCAACAATTCTTAAATTAAAAATGTAAATTTCCGTTATCCATTTACATTAAAATTATTGTCACTTTTTGCAAAAATTAATTATTATGGAATATAAAACATTGCAGCTGCCAAAAAGGCAAAACGCCTAAAATTCTGTTTTTATAATCAGAAAAAACCCCATTGGTACAACATGACTAATATAGCATATATTTCTATTTGAAAGCATTGTTTTCAATAATTACTTACGGTTTTCCACCTGGGATGCCGGTCAAATTCGGAGGCATTGCAGATACTCGCATGTGAGGATGAGGGTCGAACCCAACCTATGAGCAAAAGGCATTCGATAAACAAGTGCAGTGTGGTTGGCAAAGGGAATACAATAAGCGAGTTCGGTATCTCGACTGAGCATGCGCAGGTCATAGGTTGCAAGGGCTAAACATTCTCGCCGGCTGATCTGCTGCGTGTAAACAAACTTTTGTTTCATCCGTATTTTCCAGTTTTGCTTCATAGAGGTAAGAAAATACTGCTTTAAAAAATGTTAATTAGGTGTATTTATGGTTAATTTGTACAAAACTACGATGATTTTGTAGGTTTTATTGCTTTATGCTTCGGTGAGCGAGCGAGATCATTACGATTTTCTTTTGCATTGTAACTTGCATTGTAACTTCCTCAAGCGGGAATATGTCGCACTTCCCAAACCAGGAGTTATTCTTGGATTTCTCAATCGTTCTTGGATTGTCAGCGATGCAAGAGAGCTCATGGGGCTAGTGGAATCAAGGGATATGGGGAGAAGGCAGGCACGGGTCATTGATTGTGGACGATCAGCCATGATCACAATGAATGGCGGTGCTGGCTCAAAAGGCCGAATAGTCTCCTCCTGCACCTATTTTCTATGTTTTTGTTTGTATGCAAAAGACAAACATTTGAGTGAATGAATTGCTGCTTTGTGCGGGCGGTGGCTGCAGTCTGAAATGTCAATGGATGACCACTGTAAACTTGAAGCTGCTGTTCATGCAGCGATTAGACAGCTGCAGAGGTCAGCATCCAGCGGAGCGGTTTGTTTGATCAAACCCTCCCTATAATATCACCCAGAAACACATCACTCTGGTAGACACAAAATGCTGGAGTAACTTACCGGGACAGGCAGCATCTCTGGAAAGAAGGAATTGCCTGATGTTTCAGGTCGAGACCCGACAGGAAGGGTCTCGACCTGAAACATCAGCCATTCCTTCTCTCCAGAGATGCTGCCTGTCCCGCTGAGTTACTCCAGCATTTTGTATCTATCCGGTATCTATCTTTTCCTATCACCAAAGGAGTCTACAGCTCCTTCTTACACATTAAAAAATCCTGACGCTTGGTGCTTCATTGCGGGTTACAGAATTCCCTCCCACCCCAGGCAATGTCATTTGTGCCGCGGCCCAGAGTAGAAACATAGAAAATAGGTGCAGGAGTAGGTCATTCGGCCCTTCGAGCCTGCACCGCCATTCAATATGATCATCCAGCTCAGTAACCTGTACCTGCCTTCTCTCCATACCCCCTGATCCCTTTAGCCATAAGGGCCACATCTAACTCCCTCTTAAATATAGCCAATGAACTGGCCTCAACTACCTTCTGTGGCAGAGAATTCCACAGACTCACCACTCTCTGTGTGAAGAAATGTTTTCTCATCTCGGTCCTAAAAGACTTCCCCCTTATCCTTAAGCTGTGACCCCTGGTTCTGGACTTCCCCAACATCGGGAACAATCTTCCCGCATCTAGCCTCTCCAACCCCTTAAGAATTTTATATGTTTCAATAAGATCCCCCCTCAGTCTTCTAAATTCCAGCGAGTATAAGCCCAGTCTATCCAGTCTTTCTTCATATGAGTAGACCCGGGCGCTGCACAAACTCACCCTCATTCCACACAAACCTCGCTCCTGTTCACCCCTATGCCACTCCCGGGGTTGGCGGTGTCAGCAGAAGCTGTGTTCACCAGGGCTGGCTCCCTGTAGCCGGTTGTCTGGGTCTTGCTCCCTCGATCACACCCCAGCTGCTCATTTCCGATTGCAACACCTGTAACCTGTCAGAGCGGCACCCGACAGGTATATGCTCACCTGTCCCGGGGACCACTCACACGGCAGCGCTGGCTGTGAGGATTGAGCCTGTCGGGTCGAGACCCTTCCTGTCAGGTCTCCACATTAAACATCAGCCATTCCTTCTCTCCAGAGATGCTGCCTGTCCCAGTAAGTTACTCCAGCATTTTGTGTCTACCGGAATGATGTGTTTCTGGGTGATATTATAGGGAGGGTTTGATCAGACAAACCGTTCCGCTGGATGCTGACCTCTGCAGCTGTCTAATCGCTGCAGGAACAGCAGCTTCAAGTTTACAGTGGTCATCCATTGACATTCCGGACTGTAGCCACCGCCCGCACAAAGCAGCAATTCATTCACTCAAATGTTTGTTTGTCTTTTGCATCGCTGACAATCCAAGAACGATTGAGAAAACCAAGAATAACTCCTGGTTTAGGAAGTGCGACATATTCCTGCTTGTGGAGCAGCTCCGGTGCAAGTTACAATGCAAAAGAAAATCGTAATGCTCACTCACCGAAGCATAAAGCAATAAAATCTACAAAATCATTGTAGTTTTGTACAAATTAACCATAAATACACCTAATCAACATTTTTTAAAGCAATATTTTTTTACCTGTACGAAGCAAAACTGGAAAATACGGATGAAACGCAGGTCTGTGTACACACAGATCAGCCGGCAAAAATGTTTAGCCCTTGCGACCTATGACCTGCGCATACTCAGTCGAGATACCAAACTCGCTTATTGCAAACTGCATGAATGTAATCTTGGGCCAAGAACATAATTTCTCCAGTATTGATGTTCTAAGTAATATTTCCTTAAAAAAAATCAAAAGATACCACAGATAAAAAAAATACAATAAATAAATGTGCCAAGTGCTATTTCTATGTAGGATTTCTCTATCATTCACAATATAACATATGTTGTGCACAGTTCCTTTAATATATTTTAAAAAGTGTTCCAAAGAGAATCAATGATTTTGAGCAAAAAGACTATAGAAATATAGAAAATAGGTGCAGGAGGAGGCCATTCATTGTGATCATGGCTGATCATCCACAATCAGTAACCCGTGCCTGCCTTCTCCTCATATCCCTTGATTCCGCCAGCCCCAAGAGCTCTATCAAACTCTCTCTTAAATTCATCCAGTGAATTGGCCTCCACTGCCTACTGTGGCAGACAATTCCACAACTCTCTGGGTGGAAAAGTTTTTTCTCACCTCAGTTTTAAATGGCCTCCCCTTTATTCTTAGATTTTGGCCCCTGGTTCTGGACTCCCCCAACATTGGGAAGATTTTTCCTGCATCTAGCTTGTCCACCAGTCCTTTTATAATTTTATATGTTTCTATAAGATCCCCTCTCATCCTAACTTCCAATGAATACAAGCCCAGTCTTTCCAATCTTTCCTCATATGACAGTCCCGCCATCCTGGGGATTAACCCCGTGAACCTACGCTGCACTGCCTCAATAGCAAGGATGTTCTTCCTCAAATTAGGAGACCAAAATTGCACACAATACTCTAGATGTAGTCTCACCAGGGTCCTATACAACTGCAGAAGGACCTCTTTACTCCTATATTCAAATTCTCTCGTTATGACGGCCAACATGCCATTAGCTTTCTTCATTGTCTGCTGTACCTGCATGTTTACTTTCAGAAAGTCAAGCTTGGTCAAAGTGGTGGGTTCAATAGCAACTAATATAGGGGAGAAATTGAGAAAGGATACAGAATTTGGTGATTGGGGGAAGCAGGAATCCAACTCCAGCTTGCAGGTCCTAGACAATGGAAAGGTGCAGTGTGCAAGTGGGTGGGAAAAATTGACGGCGCAGTGGTAAGAAAATACAAGACCAGTTAATTCTTTAAATACGATAATAAAACCATCGGAATTAATAGTGGGAGTAGCCATTGCACACCTGTTCTGCCATTCAACAGGATGTCCTGATTACCTACTCCACAACATAAGCTCAGAATTACCTTTATTGTCATCCAAAAAAAACAAGTCTTTTGGACGAGATTTCGTCACCCACAGTCCAACAGTAAGAGCAATAAAATAAGCAATTACACAACCACAAATCAAAACAAAAAAAAAAGAAATATCCATCACAGTGAGTCTCTTCCAGTCACCTCCTCACTGTGATGGAAGGCCGGAATGTCTTTTCTCTTCCCCTGCCGTCTTCTCCCGCGGTCAGGCTGTTGAAGTTGCCACGTTCCAGGCCGCGCCGGACGGTGAAAGGTCCGCAGCGGGCCGACCCAAGCCCCGTGATCCGGGGTGGGCGAAGACGCTGCCGCTGCACGTCGGGGCGGTCGGGGCTCCCGACATTGAAGCCCCCGCCGGGCGGAGAAAAATCCCGCAGCCTATTTCAGGCCACGCCAGACGGTGAAAGGTCCGCAGTGGGCCGACCCAGGGGCAGGCGAAGACGCTGCCGGAGCTCCCGATGACGGCCCCCACCCAGGGCAGGGCCTGCGAGCTTCCAACGTCCACGCGGCCCACGCCGAAGCCTCCGAAAGCGAGTCGTAGCCGCTCCCGCAGCCTCCGAAGGCAGCCAGCTCCGCAGGTGGTGAGTCCGGTCCGCGGGCTCTGCGAACCAGAGCCCAGGTGGTCCCAGCTGGAGGCCGCCAGCTCCAGGTGTTTGGCCGATGGTAGGCCGCAGCGGGAATGGAGACATGACCTAGAAACAAAGGTCGGGTCTCCGTTCGGAAGAGACAGTTTTACAATTTTACAGTTCCCCCCCCCCACACATAGTACAGAACCACAAAAAACACTACATCACATCGCAACACTACAATTAAGACAAAAAACACAAAAGACAACGGACCCCAGGTAAGCCACAGCTGCTAGGGCAGCGCCGCCATTTTGCAGGGGCTTTGCAAAGTTTAAAGTTTGAAGGAAGTAGGGATAGTTTGATGGATGAATGAGAATTGGAGTGTGATAGGATGTACTGGAGCTGTGTTTAAATTGAGTGTGATGTGGCCAGGTTTCAACTGGTCTCAAATTGATTGCCTTAAATAAGGCAATTGAGGAAGCATGGCTTTTGCTGTTGGTAGTACCAAGAACAATGTGAAGAACTGACCTCACTTATGTCTCAAGAGGCAGATCTCTTGAATGAGTCTGAGATTGTAGGAAATAATACTCTGTAAAATGTTTAAGGAACAGGATTCCTTTTCAATGATGTGATGAAATCAATTTAAAATTGAAGTTCATGTAAGAAAGGGTGACATTTAATCGATGTGTTCCCTAATATATTACTATTGCCCTATAGATCATAATGATGGAAGAAATTTGGAGCAGTGGAGCTTAAATCTTTAATCTGAACAGATAGTAACAGTTCAACTAACCCAAATCCATGTATACAAGACTGTCCACAATAATGGCATTATTGTAGAAGCGAAGTGCATGGGAATGGGCAGTAATAAAGATTATATGTAGGTGGAATTGGGGTAGTGTGGTGTGCTGGAGAAGGATAATCTCAAATTCTTCCTCCATAGGAAGTAAAGGATTTACATTACAAAATTAAGACTGAGAACACCTTTGTTGCAGTACAGTATTCACGCTACTAGTAAACAGATATGTTCAGTGATTTTCTTGACACACTGACACATCAGTGAAAAACCTTGTAATGAACATTAATGTGGTGGAGCTGAAAGTGCAGGAGATTCATTCCTCATTTTTCATAAGATTTCATTTTTCAAGCAATCTTTGTCATAATGAAGAGGCTGCATTCACGTAAAGCCATTTATTACTTTTAAATTGCCGTGTAATTCACTTTATGATCATCATCATTATAATAAAAGCCAGAGCAGGGTGCTAAAGATTTTTAATACTCTGCTGTACAATTGCCAAGAAGTTTTATTTATTTTAGGCCCACCTTACTCACCATCTAATGGAAGAGGTTTAATTGAAATCGGTGTTATATTTTTAAAGTTATTCACATTTTAAAGTTTCAATCTATCTCCTAGGGAGGGAGGGGGGTGGGGAGAATAAGGGGGGTTGAGGGGGATGGAGTGGGGGGGAGGGGTGGAGGGGAGAGGAGGAGGGGAGGGGAGGGGGAGGAGGATGGGGAAGGGGGGAGGGGGGAGGAGAGGGTGCTGCACCAATGCAGGAGAGGTTTGGGCCCAACAGGTCCACTTGGTCTGGTATAATACTAAAACTCTTATCTTGTTTCTTTGCTCCCTGTGTTCCCCATGCTTCTTTCTCCGTGGGTGCCCTTATTATTCACAAAAACACCCTACACAACCCCCACAATTGTATACCCACCTTACTCACCATTGTCCTGGGGACACAGCCATCCAAATTTCATTCATATTGCTCTTATATTTTTCCAATTAGAGAGATTTATTTGTCAACTTAGAGATTTTAAAGTTAAAATTACCGTATGCTTGCCATCTTCAGCGTGTGACGTCGCGATCGCACCCGGCCGAGTGACGGCCAATGAGGGATGCGCAGTCGGGTCTCGTTCATCTAATATTTACATGTCCGCCCCTGCGCAGTGGAGTCCTGTTCATCTAATACGTGTCGCCCGCGTGGGGGACGTTCAATTTAAATTACCAAGGTACACCCCAGGTTACGATGTTTCGACTTGCGATAGTACGCCTTTGCGATGTTGCAAGGCCGCTCCCTTCCGGACACGTGATTGAGCGTTTTCAATGCATTTTGACTTACAGTACGTGCGCAGAACCCAACGGGTCCAAACGGGATGGGGTGGGTGAGTGGGGGGGGGGTAGGGGAGGGGGCAGTGGGGTTGGGTGGGAAGGGGAGTGGGGTGGGGGGAAAGGGAAGGAGGAAGGGAAGGGGGTGGGAGGGGGAATGGGGTTGGGGAGGGAGGGGGGTGGGGGTAGGGGTGGGGGGAGAGGGGAGGGGTGGCAGGGAGTGGTGGGGGAGAGGGGAAGGGTGGGGGTGGGTGGGAGGAGAGTGGGGGGAGGGGGAAGATGGGGGGAGGGGGAAGATGGGGAGAGGGGGAAGATGGGGAGAGGGGGAAGATGGGGAGAGGGGGAAGATGGGGGGAGGGGGAAGTGGGGAGGGCATGGAGGGAGGGGAAGTGGGGGGGAGGGGAAGGGAGATGGAGTGGGGGAGGGGAGGGTGTTAGACCAGTGCAGGAATGGTTTTGGGGAGTTTTAAGGGTGGTTGAGGGGGGTATGGAGTGGGCTAGTGGATGGGGGGGGGGGGGGGGAGGACACTCTGGCTGCAGCGCGGGCAGCACGGGGCCACGGTGAGTGTCACCCTCTCCCCCCTCACCCGCCCACGACTCCGGGGGACACTCCCTGCCCGGCAACGAACTTCGACAGTTGGATCGTCAGTTGGGGGAGGGTTGCTCCAGGAGAGGCCCGCAGGAGAGATTTGGACCCAACGGGTCCACCTCACTCTAGTTACTATTAAAATGCTTAACTAAAGAAGACCTCAGATTGAACGTTAAACCTTCCACTTATGCACCAGGGACTCTGTTTTACAGAGTTAACAATATCTAAATGTCGAAATAATACAATTAAATCTTGAACAATATTGAGCAATAAGGTAATTTTCAAAATTAATCCAAATTCATTTTTGATCTTCCTATGTTTCTAATTTTCTCAAGATCTTTCCATTTATATTGCATTAGTTTTCAGGCTGGGACTCCAATGTTCTTGATAGGATACTGCTTGAGGCCAACGAAATAAACTTTCTTTCTTGCTCATTTTCTTTCATTGCCTCTGCCCCAAGCATCAAAATTCTGATGGAACTCTGTCAACAGCAAACACCCAGAGAAAAAGTGAGAAAGAAGTATTAAAGATAGACAAAAGATGCTAGTGTAACTCAGCGGGTCAGGCAGGATCTCTGGAGAAAAGAATTAGGTGACGTTTTGGGTTGGAACCCCTGCTCAGACGTTAACCTTAACAATGAGGACAGGCTGGATACCATTTCAACTGTTTGGGATCACAGCACTGTTTATCTCCTTTGTCTCTCGTCCAAACATTCAGTGCAGCAGGGATAAAGAAATGAATATTTAACCAATTTACCTCGCTTAACCCAGAGCACTCTGAGGTCAATTGTAGCACTATCGCTAATTGATAGGTGACAGAGGGATCAGCAAGGACCACAACTAAAATGTACACATACCATAAAGATATTGCAATCTGAAGCACTTGTAGTTCAAACTTCTTAAGGTTCTATTTCAACCGCACATGATGTAATGTGGTTCGTAAAACTTTATGTTCAGTTGCCAGACAAATGAAAAATTATTCTTGTAACCATAACAAAATAACTTGCTCCGATTCCAATACAACTACAGTACAAAAATGCCTTACTTTCTCTCCCTCTCAAGAAAGAGAACTTGCAACACTCCAGCTTTGCCCTCAGGGATTTAGAAACGGAAAATAGCCAAACACAACTTAGGTTTGGTTAAATGATATATTGATGATTTTTCTCCAGTGGATTGCAGTCTTTGTGCGTGTGTGCATGGGTGAGTCTCGCCAGACTCCTCACATTAAAGAGTAAGAGAGTGAGAGACAAAGTGAGAGTGTGTGAGTGTGAGCGAGTGAGGGAGAGAGTGAGGGAGAGTGAGTGAGGGAGAGAGTGAGGGAGAGAGCGAGGGAGAGAGCGAGGGAGAGAGGGAGAGAGTGAGGGAGAGAGTGAGGGAGAGAGTGAGGGAGAGAGTGAGGGAGAGAGTGAGGGAGAGAGTGAGGGAGAGAGTGAGGGGGAGAGTGAGGGGGAGAGTGAGGGGGAGAGTGAGGGGGAGAGTGAGGGGGAGAGTGAGGGGGAGAGTGAGGGGGAGAGTGAGGGGGAGAGTGAGGGAGAGAGTGAGGGAGAGAGTGAGGGAGAGAGTGAGGGAGAGAGTGAGGGAGAGAGTGAGGGAGAGAGTGAGAGGGTGAGAGAGAGAGAGTGAGGGGGAGAGTGAGGGAGAGAGTGAGAGGGTGAGAGAGAGAGAGTGAGAGGGTGAGAGAGGGATTGAGAGAGTGAGGGATTGAGAGAATGAGGGATTGAGAGAATGAGGGATTGAGAGAATGAGGGATTGAGAGAATGAGAGGGTGAGGGGGTGAGAGAGCGAGAGTGTGAGAGAGCGAGTGTGAGAAAGCGAGAGAGCGAGAGGGTGCGAGAGAGAGCGAAAGTGAGAGAGACTGAGAGAGAATGAGTGACAGAGAGTGAGAGAGAGTGTTTGTGCGTGTGCATGTGTCTGTTAAGTTCAACAAAAGTGGCAGAGTTTTACAGCATAAAGTTTTGTTCATGTTGTATGTCTTATACACCAACATATAATCAAATTCCTTGTTCACATGAAGCTCATATACAGTATGTATATAGTAAAGATATATATAACAATAAATACCACGTGCAAAATAGCAGAATGATGCATGATTTTAGTGCAAAAGACAGGTAGCATGGAGGGAAGTACAATAACAGAGTAACTGAATGAGGTGGAGTTCGGAACAGTGTAAGAAAATAACTGCAGATGCTGGTACAAATCGAAGGTATTTATTCACAAAATGCTGGAGTAAGTCAGCAGGTCGGGCAACATCTCAGGAGAGAAGGAATGGGTGACGTTTTGGTCTGAAGAAGGGTCTCGACCCGAAACATCACCCATTCCTTCTCTCCTGAGATGCTGCCTGACCTGCTGAGTTACTCCAGCATTTTGTGAATAAATACCTTGGAGTTCGGCACAAGTACATGGGAGCACCTTTGGGAATGGGTTGTGAAAGAGATAATTGGTTCAGTAGTCTGCTAGCAGTGGGGAAGAGGCTATTCTTAACTCTGGATGTCTGGGCTTTCAAGCTCTTGTACCTTCTCCCAGAATGTAGAGAGAAAAAGGAATGGCTAGACATCCTTGACAATACTTTCAGTCTGAAAAAGGGTTCCGACCAGAAACGTCAGCTGTTCATTCCCTCCTCAGGTGTTTTGCTCAATACATCCAGCCTTCTTGATGCAGATCACTGTGAAGATGGACTGGACTGTATTCACCACACTCTGTCGGTTCAGGTGATCAAAAGCAGAGCAGTTGCCATACCAGGCTCAGGTGAAGAACGTGACAACATTTTCTATATCTCATCTGTAGTTCAAGAGAACCCTCATGGACATGCCAAGTCTTCTCAGATGATTAAGAAGCAAATATGCTGTCATATTTTCTTGATCATCACATCAGTTTGGAAGGTCCAGGTTGAATTATTTGTTATATGACTAAGAACTCCCCAGCAGCACTGTTGATGAGGACAAGGTAATGTTCACTCCGCTTGCTTCCTTACATCAACAACCGTCTTTTCAATCTTGCTGATGTTAAGGGCTAGATTGTTGCATTGATACCATGACACTAGGTTCGCAATGTCTTCCTGTATATCATCTCAGCTGCAGATATAAACCCCAAGGCCAACGTCCAGGAGTTTAGAGAGAAGCTTATTCAGTATTGAAGGTACACGACATCCTGACTCCAAAGGTGTTCTTATTGTCAAGGTGTCTAGGACTGAACATAGGGCAAAAGGGATGGCATCCTCTGTAGATCTATTTGTCGTGTATGCAAATTTCAGGGAGTCTGGATTGTCCTGAAGATTGTCGTAAACATGGCCTATTACAAGTCTATCAAAACTCTTCATTACGGGTTATGTTAAGAGTTATTGGGCCTTAGTCATTGAGACGTTACTTTACTTTTCTTGTGGATTGGATTGATGAAGATTTCCCTGAAGTAGATGGGGACGGAAGACTGTTGAGGTAAGAGGCTGAAAATGTCAGCGAAGACTGTGCCAATTGATCATTGCACAATTTTAGAACCCATTCAGTGACGGATTTGGGCTGGCAGCTTTCTCAAAGTCTACCCTTATGAAAGTAGATCTGACTTCTACCACCGAGATGTAGAGGACAGAGCCAGCAGAGGATGGGGGGATGTGACTAGGTGGAACCGTGTTTGACTGTTCTAGATGTCTGTAAACAGCATGAAGCCCTTCCAGTAGAGATGTGCCATCGCCAGACTTGCCCACGATTTTGACTTGCCGCCTCTGTTGGTATTCAGGCACTGCCAGTTGCCTGACATCCTCTTATTTATTTTGAAAGTCTCTTGTGGCATCCCTGACAGCTTTGCACAGATCATAAATGGCCTTCTTGTGCAATATGGGATCAGCCCTCTTGATTGTCTTGGATCGGCTCTTTAGCAGAGAGCAGATCGCACTGTTCATCCAAGGTTTCTGGTTAGCATAGCCCCAAATCATTCTTGTTCAAATGCCACTGCCAATGTAATTCTTGATGAAATCGGTGATGATTATGATACACTCATCTGGACTGGTTGAAATGTCTTAAACAGTTTCCAGTCCACTTCAGGCTGTCCTGAAGTCGACTCTTGACCTCTACAGACCATTGCTGTATTTCACTTTTTGTTACCGCCTCGCGTCTTAGTGTTGAAGCTGGCAGAAGCAGTACTGAGCGATGATCAGACCGGCCAAAATGAGGGCGAGGGTTGCAGCGACAGGTGGTCTTAATGGTGATGTAGCAGTGATACACAGTGATCAACAACCCCCCCGGACAGGAGTATGTTCTGGAAATGTGCTTGATTGAATTCACTAGCGATGATGAACTGAGCATCAAAATTTGCTGTTTCAAGAGCATTGAGAGTATACTTCGCCCAGTACCATATTGGGTTTAGCTTGGGATGGCATGTGGACCACCGATCAGACAGTAACGGTAAATGTTCTCAGTAGATAGAAGGGATCACACAAAAACAGAGAGCATTTTATGATCAGGTATTCCAGATAAGGGAATCAGAATTGAGCAATGAAGCACTGAGCAAAGAGGAGATGGCGCTGTCTTTCCCCTTGCCTTAGGATTCCCTACAGCCCATATTTTAAATGGAGAAACCCTCGGGTTTTTTAGCAAGGCCATGAGAGTCAGGTGTGATCCAAAGAACGCTGCAGCCCATGATCTCGCTGTGGAACAATATTCTTCCACAAAGCTTTTCAAGGTTGTTCTTGAGTGATTGAACAGTAGCACAAAGTACACAGGGGAGGTGGGTCCAAAAAGCCAAGTTGTGAGTGCTAGTAAAACAAGGGACGTTGCCTTTTATACGTGTCTTTCAATAACACATCCTGAGGTTCAAAGGGAAGAGGAGATGGAGGAGAACTTCTTGCTGGTCCAGCAAATAAACCAACAAATCACATTCTTTGGCTGTGTGATAAAGCCTACACTCCACCCAGACCTTGATCTTTGCCCGTCCGCTTTCCTCCTGCTTTCGGAGCTCTGAATATCCTTCGGACTATTTTATGCCTCTCTTCAGATTGTTGTCCTTCACCACCTTCTCCTCAACCAACCAAAATGCTTCTTTCCAAAGCCACTCTGATTTTTCCCTCCCAGTCCCCATATTCAGACCCGTGCCACTGTCTCCCTCACCCAACATTACCTCAGAACACTGGCCCATACTGACCTCTATCTCTGACCTTTCAGATTAGCAAAATGACCACGGTCAACATTGAAAAGGACATCCGAAAAAAACCTTTTCTGTGATCTTACCCAACACACTGATTTTGTTCATTTCCGACTTACAAACAATTCAACTTACAAAAAGGTTTCAGAATTGGAAACCTGTAACCTTGGGTCTTAATTAATTTCAAATTGATTCAAATGAACATTTCACATAGCAGGATTATAACCTAATGATATATTCCTCCATAATTGCTATTTTATACATTATTGGCCTTCAAAAGAGAACTTGAACTGTGGGAATGTGGGTAGTGCATGGCTTACCATGGGGGGTCGTGCGTAGGCAACTACTGCTGCTGCTGCTGTGGCGGCACTCATCTGAGGTGGAATATTATGGAGGTTAGGGTAACCTCCGGGGCTGTTAAGGTCGCCATTGATGCTGGGCATTATCCCAAATGGTGAAGGGTAAGGTCCTGGCACTGCCATGGGTGCCCTTAATCCTGAGGCTGTAAAGTAATTGCAGAAAAAAGTTGCTTCATTTTTGTAATAAAATTAGTTTGAGTTATGCAAAGATAAATCTACACAAACTTAATAAATTATTTACATTTGCAGTAGAGTTTGCAATGAATCATTTCAGATATAATCTGAATGGTGTCAGATTAGGAGAAGGGGAGGTGTAAAGAGACCTGGGTGTGCTTGTACATCAGTCACTGAAAGTACTCATGCAGGTACAGCAGGCAGTGAAGAAAGCCAATGGCATGTTGACCTTCACTGCGAGAAGATTTGAGTTTAGGAGCAAGGAGGTCCTACTGCAGTTGTACAGGGCCCTAGTGAGATCACACCTGGAGTATTGTGTGCAATTTTGGTCTCCTAATTTGAGGAAGGACATTATTGCTATTGAGGGAGTGCAGCGTAGGTTCACCAGGTTAATTCCCGGCATGGAGGGACTGACGTATGATGAAAGAATGGGTCGACTGGGCTTATATTCGCTGGAATTTAGAAAGATGAGAGGGGATCTTATAGAAACATGTAAAATTCTTAGAGGATTGGACAGGGTAGATGCAGGAAAAATGATCCAGATGTTGGGGGAGTCCAGAACCAGGGATCACAGTTTAAGAATAAGGGGTAGGCCATTTAGGACTGAGATGAGGAAAAACTTTTTCACCCAGAGAGATGTGAATCTGTGGAATTCACTGCCACAGAAGACAGTGGAGGGCAATTCACTGGATGTGTTCAAGAGAAAGTTAGATTTAGCTCTTAGGGCTAATGAAATCAAGGGATATGGGGAAAAGGCCAGAACGGGTAACTGATTTTGGATGATCAGCCATGATCATATTGAATGGCGGTGCTGGCTCGAAGGGCTGAATGGTCTACTCCTGCACCTATTTTCTATGTTTCTATGTTTCTATATATACCAAATACGCTTGCATTGCTGACAATTTGAAATACCATGATGAATATGACAATTTTCAGTTTCCTCTTTTCAAACTGTATAAAAATGGATTAGGCAATTTTATCATGTTTTATCTTTCATCAACATAAAACAAATAGATTATAGATTGGAGACATAAGGAACTGCAGATGCTGGTTTACCAAAAAAGGCAGAGTGCTGGAGTAACTCAGTGGGTCAGACAGCCTCTGGAGAATAGGGATGTGATGTTTCAGGCTGAAACCTTTCTTCAGAGACTGAAGAAAGGTCTCAACCTGAAACGTCACCTATCCCTGTTCACCAGAGATGCTGCCTACCCCACTGAGTTACTCCAGCACTATGTCTTCTTTAGGTTATAGATTGGTTACCTAATGGATCCATCATTGGAGGTTTGCAGAGACTGGGACGCAATCCTGAAGTAGCACTTGTGCCTGGAGTCGACATATCTCCTCGGGGAGTTGGGGTACTGGACTTCATCACAGGAGTACTCGCCTTTTCATGCTGCATTGAGATTGCATTTGTTGCAAGCATTAACATTTATTACAATAATAAGTGTAACATATCATTTCAGTTCCAAAGTCAACACTGACCAAGGGCATCAAAAAACATTTTCTTTTGAAAGACAAGAATTCTCAATAGGTTTATCAGTAGCTTGTTATTGTTCTCAGCATTCTTGGCTAAAGAGGAAAAATATTAGCCTGGGTTCCCAAAAGACCTCAACTAAATTAGAGCAAAGATGCCCATTCTTAGAAAGGTCAGACCAACTACAACTAGTAAGTTCCATGGCAAAATTCCAGTCACAATAGACAAAAAAACATTTGAGGCTGCTGGTGAACAATGCAGCAGGTTTCAATTCCCCACAGCAGCATCAGATGAGAGCCAAGAATAACACAGGTAAATGGCATGCAGCTTTTGAATAGGGTTTTTGAACAACTCAACATCAACTGGAATCGAGAGAAAGGATTGGAGGAGTGGAAAAGAATACATCAAGATACGGGAGAGATTAAAATTAAAACAACTTTCTAAACAAGCCAATAGATATTAATGTTTAAGAAGGACAAAATTATTAGAAATTAGGAATAACAAAACTTAATTTTCTAGCCTATTTCACCTTGTGTTACCCATGTTCATAATTAAATTGCTGCATTACAGTTGTTTTAATTTTGAATGAAAGACTGTGAATGGACAATCAATGAACAAACCCTGAAACCTTGAATCTACAAGGCTCGTTTAGTTTGAGAACTTGGTCAAAGTTCTGGTTATCGAACAAAACAAAGTAATTTCATTTGTTTAGAATTTTGCTTTGTTGGCTCACTGCCGCATTTGTTCTTTTTCATTATAGGCCAGGCAAACAACCCTTGGACAGCTGCCTATTCCTAATCATGTACATGGGACAAAATTCTTACATTTGAGTGCAGCCTAGTACATGCTGTAACTGGAATAACTGAAGGGCAACTTACACCGAGATATCTTGGATAACAATGCTACCCACATTCTACATACAATAAAATCCTTTTCAAAGCCAAGGATAACTACATGAGCTAATGAATAATATAAATGTGGAGGGAATGGACAGGTGACGTTTCGGGATGGGACCCTTCTTCGGATCTGAATTTATGTGAAGCAGTCAAAACTACCTACGCTGTTAAAGACCTACAATAACAGCCCATATGTGATCAATTTTTTCCTGTTTTAATATGAATCGAAGATTTCTAACAATGTCAATGGATATTCAAATGTATTTAGATATTCTAATTTGTATTCATTCATACTGTTTTAATAAGTTTTATCCTCCACACGATACATATGATGCGATTTACTTGAACATTTTCCAGAGCCAATATCAGTAAAAGTTCAAATTAATTTTATTCTCTGATCTAAACACATGTTCATGTTGCTTCCAGAATATGCAGAATGTAACTGTACAGTACAGATCTCATGAAAGCAATAAACTGCAATTGTTAGAAATCTGAAATAACAAAAAATGCTGGAAATAACCAGCACCCATGGCAGGAGTAAGACCAAGTTAACATTTGCCCCACACGCATGACCACAAATTTCCAGTGAACTGTCACTACAATGCTCCATCTTATTTCCACTTCAATCTCACACTCCTTAGCCTCTTTCACTTTCAACCAAATATTAATGAACAGCCCTTCATCTTTGGACTGTGCGCACTACAGCCTTCAACAGTGAGTTCAACATTTTCAAATAGTCGGCATTCCAGCATGATTATTCCAGATTTCCAGCATTCTTTCCAAATTCCTTTGGTAATTTCAAATAATCATTCGACATTTTCACTTTCTCTGACCTTCTGTAATCTTGCAACATTCACCATCCTTCGTCATTTTTTTAAAAACTTTCCTCCCTTTCAGACATTCCTTTTGTTCTTTCATCACTTTATCTCAACTTAGTCTGAAAATCTATCCTTCCTCTGTTCTTAAAAAAAAGTAAATATTAATTTCCCTCTTCACCGCATGATCTGACACACATGTTACTTCCAGGGTTTTTCAGCAATGCAATTCCTTTCTGGTCCAAAGCATTTTAAGACAACGTATAAATCTGCAAGCCTAGTGTAATACAATAGACAATAGACAATAGACAATAGGTGCAGGAGTAGGCCATTCAGCCCTTCGAGCCAGCACCGCCATTCAATGCGATCATGGCTGATCACTCTCAATCAGTACCCCGTTCCTGCCTTCTCCCCATACCCCCTCACTCCGCTATCCTTAAGAGCTCTATCCAGCTCTCCCTTGAAAGCATCCAACGAACTGGCCTCCACTGCCTTCTGAGGCAGAGAATTCCACACCTTCACCACTCTCTGACTGAAAAAGTTCTTCCTCATCTCCGTTCTAAATGGCCTACCCCTTATTCTTAAACTGTGGCCCCTTGTTCTGGACTCCCCCAACATTGGGAACATGTTTCCTGCCTCTAATGTGTCCAATCCCCTAATTATCTTATATGTTTCAATAAGATCCCCCCTCATCCTTCTAAATTCCAGTGTATACAAGCCCAATCGCTCCAGCCTTTCAACATACGACAGTCCCGCCATTCCGGGAATTAACCTAGTGAACCTACGCTGCACGCCCTCCATAGCAAGAATATCCTTCCTCAAATTTGGAGACCAAAACTGCACACAGTACTCCAGGTGCGGTCTCACCAGGGCCCGGTACAACTGTAGAAGGACCTCTTTGCTCCTATACTCAACTCCTCTTGTTACGAAGGCCAACATTCCATTGGCTTTCTTCACTGCCTGCTGAACCTGCATGCTTCCTTTCATTGACTGATGCACTAGGACACCCAGATCTCGTTGAACTCCCCCTCCTCCTAACTTGACACCATTCAGATAATAATCTGCCTTTATATTCTTACTTCCAAAGTGAATAACCTCACACTTATCTACATTAAACTGCATCTGCCATGTATCCGCCCACTCACACAACCTGTCCAAGTCACCCTGCAGCCTTATTGCATCTTCCTCACAATTCACACTACCCCCCAACTTAGTATCATCTGCAAATTTGCTAATGGTACTTTTAATCCCTTCGTCTAAGTCATTAATGTATATCGTAAATAGCTGGGGTCCCAGCACCGAACCTTGCGGTACCCCACTGGTCACTGCCTGCCATTCCGAAAGGGACCCATTTATCCCCACTCTTTGCTTTCTGTCTGTCAACCAATTTTCTATCCATGTCAGTACCCTACCCCCAATACCATGTGCCCTAATTTTGCCCACTAATCTCCTATGTGGGACCTTGTCGAAGGCTTTCTGAAAGTCGAGGTACACCACATCCACTGACTCTCCCTTGTCAATTTTCCTGGTTACATCCTCAAAAAATTCCAGTAGATTTGTCAAGCATGATTTCCCCTTCGTAAATCCATGCTGACTCGGAATGATCCCGTTACTGCTATCCAAATGCTCAGCAATTTCGTCTTTTATAATTGACTCCAGCATCTTCCCCACCACTGATGTCAGACTAACTGGTCTATAATTACCCGTTTTCTCTCTCCCTCCTTTCTTAAAAAGTGGGATAACATTTGCTATCCTCCAATCCACAGGAACTGATCCTGAATCTATAGAACATTGAAAAATGATCTCCAATGCTTCCACTATTTCTAGAGCCACCTCCTTAAGTACTCTGGGATGCAGACCATCAGGCCCTGGGGATTTATCAGCCTTCAGTCCCATCAGTCTACCCAAAACCATTTCCTGCCTAATGTGGATTTCCTTCAGTTCCTCCATCACCCTAGGTTCTCCGGCCCCTAGAACATTTGGGAGATTGTGTGTATCTTCCTCAGTGAAGACAGATCCAAAGTAACGGTTTAACTCGTCTGCCATTTCTTTGTTCCCCATAATAAATTCCCCTGCTTCTGTCTTCAAGGGACCCACATTTGCCTTGACTATTTTTTTCCTCTTCACGTACCTAAAAAAACTTTTGCTATCCTCCTTTATATTATTGGCTAGTTTACCCTCGTACCTCATCTTTTCTCCCCGTATTGCCTTTTTAGTTAACTTTTGTTGCTCTTTAAAAGAGTCCCAATCCTCTGTCTTCCCACTCTTCTTTGCTATGTTATACTTCCTCTCCTTAATTTTTATGCTGTCCCTGACTTCCCTTGTCAGCCACAGGTGTCTCTTACTCCCCTTAGAGTCTTTCCACCTCTTTGGAATAAATTGATCCTGCAACCTCTGCATTATTCCCAGGAATACCTGCCATTGGTGTTCTACCGTCTTCCCTGCTAGGGCCTCCTTCCAATCAATTTTGGCCAGCTCCTGCCTCATGCCTCTGTAATCCCCTTTGCTATACTGTAATACCGACACTTCCGATTTTCCCTCCTGCCTTCCCATTTGCAGAGTAAAACTTATCATGTTGTGATCACTGCCTCCTAATGGCTCTTTTACCTCTAGTCCCCTTATCAGATCAGGATCATTACACAACACTAAATCCAGAATTGCCTTCTCCCTGGTAGGCTCCAGTACAAGCTGTTCTAAGAATCCATCTCGAAGGCACTCTACAAACTCTCTTTCCTGGGGTCCATTTCCAACCTGATTTTCCCAGTCTACCTGCATGTTGAAATCTCCCATAACCACCGTAGCATTACATTTTTGACACGCCAATTTTATCTCCTGATTCAACTTGCACCCTATGTCGAGGCTACTGTTTGGGGGCCTATAGATAACTCCCATTAGGGTCTTTTTACCCTTACAATTTCTCATTTCTATCCATACTGATTCAGGCAAGATTCAATGAGAGAAATTACACAATACTCACATGACTGAGTTCTTTGGATTTGAGAGATGAGGAGCTGCCGGAAGATGCGGTGGAAGCCGGACTGCTGGAAGCGTCCTTCTTGAGCAGGCGAGATTTATCCAAACCATTCTCACGTGGGGAATGGGCGGGACTGCCTCGTGGGGAAGATGGGTCCTGCATAAAGTTACAACACATTCGTGTTAGTTATATATACGTTCACAATGCGAGTAACTATAATATCATCATAATCATCACAGATTTTCATTCAAGGTGGATGTCAAGCCTTAAGAAGAAACAATACCACCAGCCTATGCTCCAGCAACAAACAGCATGATATTCTCTGCAGAGCATATGCATGTAAATTAGACGAGAGGTGCTCTCACTTTAAATGGGGTAGATTTTGAAATTAATGTTGAAATACAAAGAAGATCTAAAGAGGCTGTTGATTAGTTTTCACTCTTATAACATGAAATTAAAATCTCAACTAACATCCCTTCATGCCTGGACTGTCGACTGAAAATTAACCTTTCCCAAAGCAATTAAAGTCCCCTCTTTATAATGGGCATGACAGGGCCATTTGGGTATTAATTTCTTTAAGCCTGGCTACTGGATGCTAATTAGCAAGAAGAAATTGTCTGTAATATGGCACGTTAGGAATCCAAGTCAATGATCTTAAAGATAATTAACAGGGGAAAGGAATATTGAATAATTCACATTGATATAGTCTCAGCGTGAGCTTTTTATAACATATTGAGGTTAAAGACGACAAGAGAAAAAATATTTTGTGAAAATATTCCAACTGTTATCTGGAATTGCTTTCCGTTACAAAAGTGTAAACTAATTAGCATAAATCTCAACTAATTAACTGATTTATTTTTTTAAAGTCCATTTTGTAAAACAAAATTAAGGGAGATTATTGAACCTCTAACTCATTTTCCCTAGTAATCTACAATAAATTTCTGCTTCACATCTCAAGAGAAAGAGACGATCCTGATCTCGGGTGCTGTCTGTCTGGAGTTTGTACATTGACCCAATTACCCTGTGGGTTTCTGCTGGGTGCCCTGGTTTCCTCCCACATCCCAAAGACATGATAATAGCTTAATTGGCTACTGCCAATTGCTCTAAATTTCAGGGTTTGGGGGAAGGGGAATAGGACTGATAGAGTTGGTCTGCTGGGAGCAAACACTGACCTGATAAGCTGAATGACCCCTTTCTGATATGTAATGAGAAGGACCCACCACTCAGCACCACAACCACAATGTACCCAGAGGATTAGCATGAAGTAGCTCCTACTAAAATTCATACAATTCCGCATGTTTTGCGATACATACAACAATGAAAAAGGACACCTCTGAACATCGCAGTTCCTAGCTACACATTAAAAAAAGTAACACCTCCATAAAATGACACAAAAGCCAATTAAAACATCCAAGCTCTAACGATGATACAAAGCTGGGCGCGTGCATTGTTGGCTATGAGGAGGAAGCAGGGAGACTTCAAGTCAGGTTAGGTGAAAGGGCAAGGACATGGCAGACAAAACATAATGTGGAAAACTGTGAGATCATCCACTTGTTCCAGATATAGTAGTACGCTGTGAGTGAAGATATCTCACTGTAATGATGCAGGGCTCAGATGAGATTGCACCTGGTATTTTGTGTCTAGGTCTGGTCTTCCTACCAAAGACAGTATTTACTTGCAACAGAAAGAGTGCAATGAAGGATCACCAGATTGAGTTGCAAATAGTGTTGATTTGTTTTTTGATGAGAGATTAAGCATACTAATTATTGTATTATCTATATAGTTTAGATGAATGAGAGGTGATCTCATGGAAACATTCAGAATTCTTATGAGTCCCGACAGGATAGATACAAGAATGACATTCCCCCTGGTTGTCAAGGACGTGAGTCAGAGACACAAAATAAGTGTTCAACCATTCAGGACTGAGATGAGATTTTCTCTTCACTCAGAGGGTAGTGAATCTTTGAAAACCGATATCCCCAAGGGATGTGGAGGCTCAGTTGTTGAATGTACTAGAGACAGAGGGGAGTTTGAATATCAATTGAATTATGCAATATATGAGGTCACAGTACAAAAGCGATGCTGTGGCAAAAAATTGACCATGATCTCACTCAATGGTGAGCAAGCACGAGCGGCTGAAAGGCAGTGTCCTGCTGTTAGTTTTGTTTTATATCCATTACTGGTGGGTTGACCGAACAAATGGTGATATACACCAAGAGTTGCAATATTTGGCCACTCAACAACTGCTGAATTGCTCGCTGATCTCAGTGAGTGCACAATTGGTCTTTGTGCCAGGTTCGGGGCATTTCACATTTAGAGAACCTGCTCACGTAGCCACTCGGTAATGATTAAGTGCCAGTGTGTAAACATAACTAAGAGCAGGATCAGCTCAACTGCAATCCTTATACTGGCACACTAGTTTCCAATCTTCTGGTTACAAAGTCTGGTTACTTGGGTTGACAGTTTCCATGAAACCATAACTGGGTATCGCACACTTTATTAAATTTCATTGTCATTATTTTAATGTGGATGCTAAATAACTTGAATTTTACATGTTGTTTCCTTTCAACTTTAAATATTTAAAGACCGCATCCAAGTCATTCATTTGAATGAAATATCAAACAACATGCAACACAAAACAAGTAGTACAAACCTCATTAGATACATCCACTACTAAATTGTCGTCACTCTTATCCCCATCACTGTCCTTTAAAAACAAGATAAATATTTTCAGATAAACTAACGACAAAAGTGGGTCAGTTACCTTCTGAGATTTTAGGTGTCATGAAATAAAAACAGAAAATGCTCAAAACACCCAGCAGGATAGTCAGATATGACCACGGAGAAACCAACTTCATATTTCATATTTCATATTTCAGTTTGATGATTGCTCATCGGATCTGAATCACCGACTGTTTCTCTCACCAAGCTTCCAATGTGCCAAGCTTCCAATGTGGTTCAAGGATTTTCTGCTTTTAGTTCAAATTGCAGTATTTTGCTATTGTTGGGAAAGTAGTTTAATCAGCTTGCATATTGTAGCGCAATCTGTACTTATTACATGCAAAAAGACCAATTTAACTCAAAGCTATAAGCAACCTCCATGGTTGTTCCTCAAAAGTCCATATAATTAATTGCTCACTACTTGCTATCTATCAAGTGCGTTTATTTTACACTACTTCAACAATTTGAAATTTAGAGCAAACTTCAAAAGGAATTTTCAATTCCTTGAGGCTCTTGGATCTCTTACCAGTAACTAAACTGCCATTTCCTTATTGAGTGGTGGGGGAGGGGGGAGCAGAGCAGGAGTGTTAATAAATAGAAAATAACCCCATTCCTGTTGGGGTTGGGGGTGATTATATCAGCATTTGATGAAGCCGGCTGAAGCACCCACATTGGGAGAAAAGAGGGAACTCATATAGGCCAGCATGATGGTGAAATTGGAGGAGATGGGAGAGGGGCGCCAACATCAAGGTGTAGGACCCGGGTGGTCAACATTGGCAGATGAATGAGAGTGAAAAAGGTGAGGGCTCAGAGGTCACACCAGTGGTGGGGGTGAGCTGTTTGGGAGATCAGGGGTGTTGAGGAAACTGTTTAGTGTGGTAGGAGTCGAGGGGGTGGGGATAGTAAGCACAGTCTAAGAATTGAGCTAAGGACTTCACTTAGATACAAATCTTGCAAGTCAGTGCTGTAGGATCAAGACCTTTTTCATTGTTGTGGGATTAAGATCACATTGTCCCAGCAGAGCTCACCAACCAGCACCAAATGAACATCAGAGACCAAGTTTCCCAGAAAATAGTCAAATGACGTCGAGTTCAATTCAGTTTCAATCACTTAGCAGAGAATAAAAGTGCTATGCAATTGAATTTGTACGCACTCAATTCTAGTAAAATTAACTCATGAAATTAACCAAATGTTTTGGTAAATTCAACATTTAAATTCTGTGGTTACATCTGGTTTTAATTTCAAGAAAATATTTTATCTAACATTAAAATGTTGTATCCTTATAAATGTACTTAAAAGAAATATCACGCCTCTGAGTGATTGCACTTGGTGGTGAGCCCTTATGCTGCTAAACCCTAACCCATATGTTCTTACATAGTGACTCATGGAGTCCTTGTCATCAACCTTCCTCTTCTTCACATCATTGGAATAATCAGGTCCATTCCTCCGCTTATCTGAACCTCGCAGACCGTCGGGTACCAGCAGGGAATTACTCTGTGAAGACAGAACAGCTGCTTTCAAAAGAAAATTCCTTCATATTTCCCAATGCAGCTCATGAATGCTTTTGACACTCAACACAAAGTGATTATGAATTTACTATTGATACCGTGTCCTTAGCAAGCTAATGATTTCCTAAAGGTATTAAAGAAAATTGTTCTTTAGAAATAGACCCATTACTCTCCATACAAACTGAATCTTCTTTACTATTTTTTTAAAGTGTAATTTGCAGGGTGCATTCTTGACAAATACCCGTGGGCAACAAGCATTTAACATCACATTAAGATGTTATTACCTACCCCATAATGTCGGTCAACTTGCTCTTACAGTAGTTTTTTGACAAACACCAACTATTCAAGGTATAAGGGTCAACATTTACCATTTCATTGAGCAATTTCTGCCACTTCAATGGTTCATCATGAGGCAAAGGTACAGATGAGTCAAAAATCAGATGACAATTAACTTAAGAGCCATTGTCTCAGCAGTAAGGTCCTCATATTGAGATGCAATGCAGAAGCTGGAATCTTGAGCAAAAATGGGGATGGACGATGATGATCGAGAGATGGGGAAATAAATAGGGTGTCTGAAGTGGTGGTGGAAACGTGTGGTGTGTGGCCTCACTGACAATGAAAGAGGCCAAGGAGAGGAAGGTAAGTATGGGAATGGGAAGTGGAGTTAAAGTGGTTAGTAACAGGAAGATCCAGTTGGCCTTGGCGGACCGAGCGTGTTTGGCCAAATGGCCACTTAGTCTACGCTTGTTCTTGCCGTTGTAAAGGAAGCTCCAAATTAAATACACAAGGTTGGAGGAGGTGCACGTGAACCTCTGCCTCACTTGGAAAGGCTGCTGAGTCCTGGGTGGAAGTGAGAGAAGAGGTGTAGGGACAGGGTGTTACATCTCCTGTGGTTGCAGGGGAAAGTAACGGGAGAGGCAGCATATTGTGTGGGGAGGGATGAGTGAGCCCAGGGGCTACAGAGGGAGTAGTTTCTATGGAAAGCAGAAAGGGGTGTGGATGGGAAGATGTGACTGGTGGTGGGATCACATTGAAGGTGGTGCAAAGGTCAGAGAATTATTGGTTGCAGAGGTTAGTGGGACGAAAGATGACAACCAGAGGATCTCTGTCCTTGTTTCTTCTGGGGGAGGGGGTGCAAGAGCAAAACTGCAGGACACAGAGGACGCATGGGGGGGGCTCCATCCACAATAGCAGGGGGAATATCACGTTTGCTGAAGAAAGACACCTTGGTGGATGTAGAGAAATTGAGATAAGGGATTGCGTCCTTGCGAAAGGAGGTTTAGTCAAGATAGCTACAAAGAAGTCAAGTCAAGTCAATTTTATTTGTATAGCACATTTAAAAACAACCCACGTTGACCAAAGTGCTGTACATCAGTTCAGGTACAAAGAACGAACATACAATGGCACACAAACATAACAGCACATACATAAACAGATTCACAGCGCCCCCTCAGAGGGCCTCAAATGCTAGGGAGTAGAAATAGGTTTTGAGCCTGGACTTGAAGGAGTCGATGGAGGGGGCAGTTCTGATGGGGAGAGGGATGCTGTTCCACAGTATAGGAGCTGCAACCGCAAAAGCGCGGTCACCCCTGAGCTTAAGCCTAGATCGCGGGATAGTGAGTAGCCCCAAATCGGCCGACCTGAGGGACCTGGAAATAGAGTGGTGGGTTAGAAGATTTTTGATATAGGGGGGGGGGGGGGCAAGCCCATTTAGGGCTTTGTATGTGAATAGGAGGAGCTTGAAATTGATTCTGTACCATACTGGGAGCCAGTGGAGAGAGGCCAGAATCGGGGTGATGTGGTCCCTTTTACGGGTGCCCGTCGGGAGTCTCGCTGCGACGTTTTGGACCAATTGCAGGCGGGCCAGGGATGATTGGCTGATCCCAGTGTATAGGGAGTTGCAGTAGTCTAGGCGGGAGGAAATGAATGCGTGAATGATTATTTTTAATGTCGTCAAATTGGCGGAATGGTTTGATTTTAGCTATGGTATAAAGCTGGAAGAAGCTGGCTTTTACCACAGCATTGACTTGCTTGTCAAACTTTAATGCAGAGTCAAATATCATGCCAACGTTTTTGACATACGGTTTGACTAGGGAGGATAGGCTTCCAAGGCTGCCTGTTATCATTTTGATGGAGTCGGGGGGGCGAATAGGATGACCTCAGACTTGCTCTCGTTTAGTTGAAGGAAGTTCTGGAGTAACTCGGCGGGACAGGCAGCATCTCTGGATAGAAGGAATGGGTGGTGTTTCGGTTTGCGACCTTCAGTCAAGATAGCTCTTTGATTCAATTAATTCGCAGTAGACGTTAGTCGATATTCTGTCCCCTGTGATGGAGGCAGAGCTCAGGAAAGGGGAGCGGTGAGTCAGAGAGAGTCCAAGTGAATTTGAGGGCAGGGTGGAAGTTAGTAGTAAAGTTGATTAATTCAATCAGTACTGCATGAATGCAGGAGGCAACCCTGATGCAGTCGTGATGGAGTGGAGAAAGAGTTGGGCAATGGTGTCAGAGATGATTGGAACAAGGAGTGCTCAACATAACCAACAAAAAGGCAGGCATAGCTGGACCCCATGCACGGCCACGCCTTTGACTTGAAGAAAGTGACAGGAGTCAAAAGAGAAGTTTAGTTTAGTTTAGTTTAGTGCGGAAACAGGCCCCTTGGCCCACCGAGTCCATCAACCACCGATCCCTGTGCACTAGTACTATTCTACACACTAGGGACAATTTATACATTTTACCAAAACCAATTAACCTATAAGGCTTTAGAACGTAGGAGGAAACCAGAGCTCCTGGAGAACATACAAACTTCGTACAAACAGCACCCCAAGTCAAGCTCAAACCCACTTCTCTGTCGCTGCAAGGAAACATTTAGTTGAGGAGAGCTGATTGGGTCTCTCTTCTTCATGGAAGAATGGTAGGGCTCTGAGGCCTTCCTGGAGGAAATAGAAGTGTACCACATCCTTGGTACACATGAGGCAATTGAGGCCAAGGAATTGGAAATTATTTAAGTGGTAAAGAATGTGTGAGATGTCTCGGTTGTAGGTTGGAATGGACTGGACAAGGACGACAAAATAGAATTGAGATATTCAGGGATGAGTTTGGTGGAGCAGGAGCAGGCAGAGACAGTAGGTCTGCCATGGCAGTCCTGCTTCTGGATTTTGGGAAAGAGATAGACAGGGGCAATGTAAGTAAGGTTGGGGAATTATAAGTTGATGGCTGTGGAGGGGAGATCACCAGAGGCAATAAGATTGGTGAAGGTTTAGGAGTTCATATCAGTTTTCCAATTTACAGGTGCGAGGGATGGTATTGGATTACCATGATGTATTTTTAAGCAATGACGTCTGCGAAAGAAACACCAAGTCTTTGTCTAAAAGTACCACGTCTAAAAATCACTCCAGCTTGTACAACCAGCATGTAAACAAAAGACTGGTTGATCTCAAATTGGTACAAGCAGCAACAAACAATATTTCTCACAATAATAAAAAGGTCAATTATATTTTTTGGGAAAAGAAAAAAGTAATTAATGCTAATTCAAAGTCCTGGAGCCTTTGGCTGATGTGTTTACACTCGTTAATCCAGCTCCTTTAAACTGGCAACTAACTCCTAAATCCACAAATACAGATTCCATAAAAGATTTTTTTTTAAACCAAGATGTTGGAGGAATTCTGACTGAAGTAGGGTCCCGGCCTAAAATGGTATCTGTCCATTTCCCTCCATAGATGCTGCCTGTCCTAAACAGGGCGGCACAGTGGCGCAGCAGTACACCGCCAGAGATCCAAGTTCGATCCTGACTACGGGTGCTGCCTGTAACAGAGTTTGTACAATCGCACTGTGACCGTGTGATTTTTCCTGGGTGCCCTGGTTTCCTCCCACACTCGAAAGACACACAGGTTTGTAGGTTAATTGGCCTTGGTTAAATTATAAATTGTCCCTAGTGTGTAGGATAGTCCTCGTGTACAGGGTGATCGCTGGTCACGTGAACTCAGTGGGCTGATGGGCCTATTTCCGTGCTGTATCTCTAAAGTTTAAAGACCTGCTGGGTTCCTCCAGCACTTCGTTTTTTGCTCAAGATTCCTGCAACTACAGTCTGTTGTGTCTCCAAATCCACAGTAGAGGCCACTTAACTTCTATAAACACCATAAGCAGGTTCACATTTGCTGCTGCCCTGGAACTAGCAAGGGCAACAGGAACAGGATTGGGCTTGTCATCTGAATTTAAAGGAAAATAATTCATAAATGTGTTTCCACAAGTGCAAACCAATGAAAAATTCGACTGATGTCTAGTTTTAATATACATATATTAGTATACCCTTCTGAGGCATTTTACACTTAATTGCTGACCCATCTGCTAACCAATTTTCAATGTTCAGGGTCACATGGTATAAATTAATAGACTCACTGTTCTCATCCATATTAACGTAACAATGAGCCATTTAACTAACTGGATATCCATGGGGGCAATTTGTTCAGTGAAGTGTTAAAGAACATGAACAATGCAAACTAAGTTGTGTGAAGAAACCCTTTTAAATGCTAACGCAATTCATGAGAAGTTAAAACAAGAGAGCGATTTGCAGCTGGATGGCAATCACACGGATATTTTCACTGCTGTTAGAACGTGATTCCTCTAATTTTCTGTTAAATCGCGACAGCAAATGCGGTAGAAATATTTATCTCTTAAGGGAAAGGAGAGTTCTCACCCGCAAATGCAATAAAGCTACTTACTCATGAAAATAAAAGCTTTTGTTTAATGTATAAAACGACCAATGCTGTTTTCCAGTGCAACTAAAGATGATATAGAGTTACAAGCAGAAAAAAACCCAAGAGTGCAGAACAATTCAAGCCCCCCATTTTGTCAACTTCTGCTTACTTCAGCGAATGTTCCTCCAAGGCTAATACTAAGCTGTCTTTTATTCATGGTCAATCAAGCTAAAGAACAGCCAGAGGTCTCAAGTAAATTATACAAGACGCCAATGAAATTTAATCCAGTGTAACCTCCTGTGTAACCTTTACTACTGGTTTGCAGCCAAAAGCACAGCCTTCTGGAATCCTGACAACACTTAATTTCCAGTGGCAGTCATTTGTGGATTTAACTCTCTAACCAGTATGATTTTGCTCATGAACTTCAGTGCTATTACTCCTTCCATAGCAAACACCCCCCCCCCCCCCCCCCCACTACCCTCCACCACTCCTCCTCCACACACACAAAAAACACACACACACGTAAAAACACACACACACACGAAGACAGCTCATTTGAAGTCACGCAATGCAAATGTAAGTGCTCATATTTTGTACAAAACAAAGAGGGTAATGATGCCTGGAAGCTATTATGAGGTTTTAATCTAATCAAGAGATTTAAACAAGAGATTGAAGCTTCAAAATTACATTTTGGGGTCAAAATCATTCTCGGGATTTAATTTTATTGAATCAGGGTAGTTTTGTTCAGTTTTCGTGCACACAGTATATGAGCTGGTTGGTAAACAATGAATGCCGATATGTTCACCCTCAATCATGGTAGCCTGGTGACTTTCATCTAAAGATTAACAATAGTGACATTATTGCAAGGACAGTGCAGAATAATTTGCTGTTGATAATCGGAAGGTTCTAATAATTTAACAACTGGAGCTGAATCAGTAAGAAGCTTTGAAAGACTATCACAAGGGGCAATGCAAGAGGAAGTGCTATGGACTGTGTGTATTACAATTATCTTTATCCTGTCAAATTATCTACCCCTTCCATTCCCGGGGTATTACAGATTTTGAACTTCAAATAGTAGCAAAATAATTAGTCTGGTAGAAAAATCGGACTGAGCTTTTGATGCAGCTCACAATTTCACCTCTGAACCATTTTTTGGTTATAAAAAGTTTATTAAGTGCTGTGGCATTTTATAGCACATTACAGCTGAGTACGTTAAGAAGGCTGCTTTAGGCCTATTTTGTTAATGTAACAACTTTGACCTTAGGATTAACAAGATTTAGAGCCCAGCTTATAAAATTCCCCGCAGTCATTCAAAATCATGCAGCTGTGGCAGGCTTTGGCAGCAACTACACTTAATCTTCAAGACCAGACATCTTCGCATTTCATGCTAGGTCAGAGTATTTTGGAATAGGCTGGGCAATGATCCGATGGCATTAATTCCATTCGCAATGTCAGATAGGCATAGCTTCAAAATCACACAACTCACAGTCATTGTGCAAAGCACTTCATTAAAACGAGGCTCTTCTATTGAAGTGTTAATAGCCTGACCAGAGTTAAGAAAAAAAATCTAAGCAAAGCATTCAACATGTATTGCCCCTAAAATCCTAGAGAGGTTGTCCTAAACAACAAAGGCGGGATTGTGCTGATTTTCAGTCGCAGTTCCCTGCAGCGTGGAAGTATGGAACAATTTGGAGGTCAGACAGTGGCAAATCTGACCTGCTGCTCCTACCCTGGATTCAGTCCAACAGTAGTTCTGCAGTGTGCAACCCAGCTGAGGTGTTGAGCACACTTCATTTTGTACCCTCAGCTCGTAGCAAAACCTCATTTATAGGGTCAAAAACCTTCACTACAAGTGTAAGTGGCCTGCCTTTTCACCGTTGAAAAATGATTCGAGTAGAGAGCTTTCATAATAAATTTATCATTTAACGTTTCTTTTAATAATTTTTTCCAACCGTTTCTAAATGTTGCCGGAGACATTTAGTTACTGTGCAAAACAACTTTAATGGCACAAGTTGTCACTAGAGGCAGCACTTTGGGATCTGCTCTGCCTCACATAATGGCCACCACAAAATTGGCTGCAGAATACAGGGCAAGGCTACAACAAACATTAATGCAACTTGAACTGGGTCAAGCACTGTGGCATAGATAGGGTAGACAGTCAGATTCTTGTCCCTCCAGGGGGGAAATATCAAACATTAGAGGGCATAGCTTTAAGGTGAGATGTGCTATGTTTAAAGGAGACGTGCAGGACAAGTTTTTGTTAACACAGGTGTAAATAATTGTTTACTCATCTGGAATGAATTGCCAGTGTTGGTGAGGGAGGCAGATATGATTGTGGCATTTAAAATGTTTCTAGTTAGGCAGAATGGAGGGACATGGATCTGGTGCAGGAAAATGAGAATAGTTTATCTTTCATCATATTCGGCACAGATATTGTGGGTCGAAGGGCCTATCCTCTTCTGTGTTCCAAGTATGATCTGACAAAATGAAATGGCTAAGATTTGCTCTCTTAATTACACTATATGCTCCTGGCTGGCTTCCCACCTTTGTACTCATCCATGCTGCCCTTATCCAAATTTGCACCGCTTTCAAGTAATCCTAAACACCTCCACGACCAAGGAGCTGATCATCAACTTCCGTAGATCACACAACGGGGAATACGCTCCGATCTTTATCAACGGGGACAGTGTGGAGAGTGTCCAGCTTCAGGTTTCTGGGCACTCACATTTCGGAGGACCTCACATGGTCCACTAACACCGCTGCGCTGGTCAAGAAGGCGCAGCAACGACTGTTCTACCTGAGAACACTGAAAAAGTCTGGTCTGCCCCAACAGCTGCTGATGACATTCTACCGCTGCACCATAGAGCGCAACCAAACGCATGGCATCCCTGTGTGGTACCTCAGCTGAACGGAGACAGAGAGAGCTCTTCAGCAGGTAGTCCATGGAGTTCAGAAGACTATCGGAACACAGCTACCAGCCTTGGAGGACATCTACAACACACGATGCCTCAGAAAAGCCACCAGCATTCACAAAGACTCCTCACACCCCTGCAATAGACTGTTCGAAATTCTACCATCGGGCAGACGCTACAAGGCCTTCTACGCCCGCACCTCCAGACTCAGGAACAGCTTTATCCCCAGGGCCATAGCTGCTATGAACCGGTCCTGCTGAGCCGGATGGTCACATCGCACAGTGAACCGGCACAGACCTACTTGAACTTTATACTGTTTTAAAACTGTTTCTAATTTTGTTTCACTGGGTTGTATAAATTTAGCTAATTAATTTATTGCATCGTATGGAAGGCGCATTTCCAATCTCGTTGTTCTATATCAATAAAGATATATTGTATTGTATTGTATGCATCATCCACATTCTTTGGCTATATTCAAATTCTTCCATTGCCACCAAACACAAATTAGGAGCAGGAGAAGGTCATTCAGGCCCTCGAGACTATATCACCATATGACCGAAGCATGGATTATCTAATTATAACCACAGCTCTGTTTTCCTGTTTACCCATTCTGTACCTTCCCGGTTCATGATGAAGAATCAACCCAACTTTGCATTAAAGAATCTGCTTCCCCACTATGCAAAGAGTTCCTAAGGCTCACGATCCACCGAGGCAAAATAATATTGCTTCACCCCGTCTCAAGTGGTGATCCCTTATTTTTAATAGTCATCCTTTGGACTAAATTCTCATTCAAGAGGAAATATTCCCTCCATATTCACCCTGTCAGGACCCCTCCTGATTTTATAATTTAATTGTCCCCTTTCGTTCTCACCTCCCTAACTCTATAATCTTCTCCAGGTTTGCAACACTCAAATGGCACTCTGCCATTTCTCCAATTTTCATTGTCGTTAATTACTGTGCATTTAGTCTTCTAGTCCCAAACTCTGGAATTTCCACCTCCAAAGACTCTCTCCTCATTCGGATAATTTCTTAAAATCCCACCACATTAACTGAACCTTTGGCGACCCATTTTTATGTTTCTTTTTGTTAGGTGGTTCAGATTTCTCTGATAATATTCCCCCAAAGTTGATTGGAATCGTTTTGACGAGTTAAATGCGCTCTGTAGAAAAATGTTACGAATCTCAAATGTAATGGATTCATTAAATTATAAATTAGCTTTTTTTCCCTCGCAGCCTGTGATTGGTTTGCATTTCTGTTCTACTTGCTAGCCTGGCACTAATTGCTAAGAAACAACTCAGGAGATAATGCCAAAACAAACAGATAGGAACAGCAAAACTAATTAGTTTATCACAAAATTCTGACACCACCCGTATTCAAATTCTGTTCACGAGCTCTCATGCCTCACATACACCTAACCAGGCACTTTGAGCTATTACAGGGATAATATAATTGTGTTACTTCACACAGCTCCAACGCAAACTCTTTCTGCACAATCACAATGCTCTCCCATTCTATGCTGATGGTATATGTTCATAATGTGGTCCATGGCTCCACAAGCACCAGCTGTCATCTGAAATGTACCCGCATGGTGTTCCTAATTGGTGAAATGGCAGAATTTCAACAAGCAATCCCTCAATGGGGAATCTTACAAGACTTGGGTTTTTTTCAAAACCTAACAAGCCTTTAAAGCAACTTGTCCAGAGGAAACAAGTAGATTGCTGATTACAAATTTAACTCTGCTGAAGTCCAAATTCTGGCTTCCAACATTTCATCTGTTAAAACAGGATGCCTAATCTTAATAACACAACTGTGACACCTAAATATACACAAAATGCTGGAGTAACTCAGCGGGTCAGACAACATCTCTGAAGAAAAGGAATACAGTGCATTCACAAAGTATTCGGACCCCTTCACTTTTTCCACATTTTGCTACGTTACAGCCTTATTTTAAAATGGATTAAATGCATTTTTTTAATCATCAATCTACACACAATACCCCATAATAAAAAAAATGAAAACAGGTGTTTCCTGCCGCTGAAAAACATCCCCACAGCATGATGCTGCCACCACCATACTTTACCGTAGGTATGGTGTTGGCCAGGTGATGAGCGGTGCCGCTTGGCATTCAGGTCAAAGAGTTCAATCTTGGTTTCATCAGACCAGAGAATCTTGTTTCTCATGGTCTGAGAGGCCTTTAGGTGCCTTTTGGCAAACTCCAAGAGGGCTGTCATGTGCCTTCAAATGAAGAGTGGCTTCTGTCTGGCCACTCTACCATAAAGGCCTGATTGGTGGAGTGCTGTAGATATCGTTGGCCTTCTGGAAGGTTCTCCCATCTTCACAGAGGAACTTTGAAGCTCTGTTAGAGTGACCATCGGGTTCTTGGTCACCTCCCCAACCAAGGCCCTTCTCCCCAGTTTGGCCGAGCGGCCAGCTCTATGAAGAGTCCTGGGGTTTCAAGGTTCTTCCATTTAAGAATGACGGAGGCCACTGTGCTCTTTGGGACCTGAATGCTGAGAAATAGTTTTATACCCTTTCCCAGATTTGTGTCTCGACACAATCCTGTCTCGGAGGTCTACGGACAATTCCTTTGTCTTCATGGCTTGGTTTTTGCTCTGACATGCACTGTCAGCTGTGGGACAGGTGTGTGCCTTTCCAAATCATGTCCAATCAATTTAATTTACAACTGGTGGACTCCAATCAAATTGTAGAAACATCAAGGATAATCAATGGAAACAGGATGAACATAAGCTCAATTTTGAGTGTCATAGCAAAGGGTCTGAATACTTATGTAAATGTGATATTTAAGTTATTTATTTTTAATTACTTAGCAAAAATTTCTAAATACCTGTTTTCGCTTTTTTATTATGGGGTATTGTGTGTAGATTGATGATACAAAAAAATGAATTTCATCCATTTTAAAATGCTGTAACGTAGCAAAATGTGGAAAAAGTGAAGGGGTCTGAATACTTTCTGAATGTACTGTAGGTGAAGTTTCCAGTCGAGACCGTTCTTCAGAATACGTGTGTGTCTGAGTTGATGTGCCTGTGAGCCCCTGATGCTGCTGCAAGCAGGAAGATTTTCCATTGTAGTTCTCTCTAACCATACTCACGCACATGACAATAAACTCCACTGGATGAGAATCTAGGCATCATCAGCATGGCCAGTTGTCTCCTTGAAATTCTGTAGTCCTTCTGGCGAGTGTTGTTTCCTCTCATATTGTTGTTCGGGTGGGGGGGGGGGGGGGAGGGGGAGTTCTGAGATTTAGGCCCTGTGGCGATGAAGAAATGGCGATATATTTCCAGGCCAGGATGTTGTGGATCTTGTAAAATAATGCAAAGGCCAAGTGCCCAAAGTCCATGACTTTCTTGATAGTGGAGTTGCAGGTCGGGTGTATTCTATTACACTCCTGACCTGTATCTTGTAAATTGAGCATAGGCTTTGGAGTGTTCCAAAAAACACCAAAATATTATACTTCTCATTCACTTCAGGTGATTCCTAGTACTAATTGTTTGCTGATGACAATTCCTTGGCCAAGAATTTGCTGTCAGTGCTCGCAAGTGACATACATGAAAGTTCAGGTTTAACTCATGCAGATCTCGAAGTAAGAACTAGTCATGGGAGAGCTATGGCAAAAAGTGAATACTGGGTCTGGTCCATCAGAGGCACTGACGTCCCTATTACCAAAGGGATCTATTGGAGGCGATGCCTCCATCATCAAGTCAAGTCAAGTTTATTTGTCATGTACACATACACGATGTACAGTGAAATGAAAGTGGCAATGCCTGCGGATTGTGCACAAAAAAAAGAATTACAGTTACAGCATATAAATTAAAGTTATTACAGAGAAGACAAAATTTAGTCAAAATTTAGTCCCTGGAGTTATAAAAGTTAACAGTCCTGATGGCCTGTGGGAAGAAACTCCGTCTCATCCTCTCCATTTTCACAGCGTGACAGCGGAGGCGTTTGCCTGACCGTAGCATCTGGAACAATCCGTTGCTGGGGTGGCAGGGGTCCCTCATAATCTTGCTTGCTCTCGATCTACATCTCCTGATGTATAGGTCCTGCAGGGGGGCGAGTGTAGTTCCCATGGTGCGTTCTGCCGAATGCACTACTCTCTGCAGGGCCTTCCTGCCCTGGAACCCACACCACACTGGCCACGCTCTTATTTCACTCCTGCCATCGGGATGGTGATACATGTGTCTGAAAACTGCAACATTCAGGAATAGCTTCCTTCCACAACAACCATCGGGGTATTGATCAGTGCGAACTCCAACTAAACTCTGAACTACAAAATGCCATTGTTGTACTCGGGCCCTTGGGCTTTGTTTTGTTTTGCACTATATTGGGTTTTCTCTGTTTATCTAACTTCTTTCTTTTGTTAGTTTGTTATATTATCTATTGTGTACTGCGTTTACAAACTTGCTGATGCAAGTAAGAATTTGATTGTTCTGCTTTGGTACATATGACGATAAGACAGA